>NC_092096.1:72330529-72383029 GCF_045679555.1 Salvelinus alpinus
CTACTACATCACACAGTTCAGGCTGGACCTGATTTATCTCTAGAGAAACTACAACTCCCTACTACATCACACAGTTCAGGCTGGACCTGATTTATCTCTAGAGAAACTACAACTCCCTACTACATCACACAGTTCAGGCTGGATGTGAGCTCACAGAAAACAACCTAACCAAATGGAATTCAAATCATTGAACCCGATGTTGGTCAATTAGTTGTTTAAAAAACAAAAAAATAACCGCCATTTCGATTTAATCGCTCAGCACTAACACACACACACACACACACACACACACACACACACACACACACACACACACACACACACACACACACACACACACACACACACACACACACACACACACACACACACACACACACACACACACACAGAGAGAGACACACACACACACGACTTTAAATGAACTTGATTTGACGTGCATCCGAAACGGCACCTGACCCACCCTATTCCCTAAATAGTGACCAGAGCCCTATGGGTGCCATTTTGGATCAAACCCTGTTAACGTTGTGTTGTAGGATCAAGGCTGAGGACTCCATGGATGTGTTGTAGGATCAAGGCTGAGGACTCCATGGTTGTGTTGTAGGATCAAGGCTGAGGACTCTATGGATGTGTTGTGTTGTAGGATCAAGGCTGAGGTCTCTCTGGTTGTGTTGTGTTGTAGGATCAAGGCTGAGGACTCCATGGATGTGTTGTAGGATCAAGGCTGAGGGCTCTATGGTTGTGTTGTGTTGTAGGATCAAGATTGAGGACTCTATGGTTGTGTTGTAGGATCAAGATTGAGGACTCTATGGATGTGTTGTAGGATCAAGGCTGATGACTCCATGGATGTGTTGTAGGATCAAGGCTGAGGGCTCTATGGTTGTGTTGTGTTGTAGGATCAAGATTGAGGACTCTATGGTTGTGTTGTAGGATCAAGATTGAGGACTCTATGGATGTGTTGTAGGATCAAGGCTGATGACTCCATGGATGTGTTGTAGGATCATGGCTGAGGACTCTATGGATGTGTTGTAGGATCAAGGCTGAGGGCTCTAGGGATGTGTTGTGTTGTAGGATCAAGGCTGAGGAGTATATGGATGTGTTGTAGGATCAAGGCTGAGGGCTCTAGGGATGTGTTGTGTTGTAGGATCAAGGCTGAGGACTATATGGATGTGTTGTAGGATCAAGGCTGAGGGCTCTAGGGATGTGTTGTGTTGTAGGATCAAGGCTGAGGACTATATGGATGTGTTGTAGGATCAAGGCTGAGGGCTCTAGGGATGTGTTGTGTTGTAGGATCAAGGCTGAGGACTATATGGATGTGTTGTAGGATCAAGGCTGAGGGCTCTATGGATGTGTTGTGTTGTAGGATCAAGGCTGAGGACTATATGGATGTGTTGTGTTATTAGGATCAAGGCTGAGGGCTCTATGGTTGTGTTGTAGGATCAAGGCTGATGACTCTGGTTGTGTTGTAGGATCAAGGCTGAGGGCTCCATGTATGTGTTGTAGGATCAAGGCTGAGGACTCTATGGATGTGTTGTAGGATCAAGGCTGAGGACTCTATGGTTGTGTTGTAGGATCAAGGCTGAGGGCTCTATGGTTGTGTTGTGTTGTAGGATCAAGGCTGAGGGGTCTATGGATGTGTTGTAGGATCAAGGCTGAGGACTCTATGGTTGTGTTGTAGGATCAAGGCTGAGGACTCTATGGTTGTGTTGTAGGATCAAGGCTGAGGACTCCATGGATGTGGGTGTTGTCATGCTGTTCTATGGTCTGTACTATGGAGTGATGGGACGGGACTTTGCTGAGATCTGCTCCGACTACATGGCCTCAACTATAGGGGTGAGTACTATACACATACAGTATACAGTATACACATACAGTATACAGTATACACATAGAGTATACAGTATACACATAGAGTATACAGTATACACATAGAGTATACAGTATACACATAGAGTATACAGTATACACATAGAGTATACAGTATACACATACAGTATACACATAGAGTATCTGTTGATGTAATTGTTGTTGCACTACTATATAGTCCAGGAGTGGGACGATTTAATTTTGGGCCCGAGGACCAAATCGGGATTATATATTATTACAGTACTATAACGTGTTGTTGTTGTTGTTGTTGCAGTACTATAACATGTTGTTGTTGTTGTTGTTGCAGTACTATAACATGTTGTTGTTGTTGCAGTACTATAACATGTTGTTGTTGTTGCAGTACTATAACATGTTGTTGTTGTTGTTGCAGTACTATAACATGTTGTTGTTGTTGCAGTACTATAACATGTTGTTGTTGTTGTTGTTGCAGTACTATAACATGTTGTTGTTGTTGTTGCAGTACTATAACATGTTGTTGTTGCAGTACTATAACATGTTGTTGTTGTTGTTGCAGTACTATAACATGTTGTTGTTGTTGCAGTACTATAACATGTTGTTGTTGCAGTACTATAACATGTTGTTGTTGCAGTACTATAACATGTTGTTGTTGTTGTTGCAGTACTATAACATGTTGTTGTTGTTGTTGCAGTACTATAACATGTTGTTGTTGTTGTTGTTGCAGTACTATAACATGTTGTTGTTGCAGTACTATAACATGTTGTTGTTGTTGTTGCAGTACTATAACATGTTGTTGTTGTTGTTGTTGCAGTACTATAACATGTTGTTGTTGTTGCAGCACTATAACATGTTGTTGTTGTTGTTGCAGTACTATAACATGTTGTTGTTGCAGTACTATAACATGTTGTTGTTGTTGTTGTTGTTGCAGTACTATAACATGTTGTTGTTGCAGTACTATAACATGTTGTTGTTGCAGCACTATAACATGTTGTTGTTGTTGTTGCAGTACTATAACATGTTGTTGTTGTTGTTGTTGCAGCACTATAACATGTTGTTGTTGTTGTTGCAGTACTATAACATGTTGTTGTTGTTGTTGCAGTACTATAACATGTTGTTGTTGTTGTTGTTGTTGCAGTACTATAACATGTTGTTGTTGTTGTTGCAGTACTATAACATGTTGTTGTTGTTGTTGCAGTACTATAACATGTTGTTGTTGTTGTTGCAGTACTATAACATGTTGTTGTTGCAGTACTATAACATGTTGTTGTTGTTGATGCAGTACTATAACATGTTGTTGTTGCAGTACTATAACATGTTGTTGTTGTTGTTGTTGCAGTACTATAACATGTTGCTGTTGTTGTTGCAGTACTATAACATGTTGTTGTTGTTGCAGTACTATAACATGTTGTTGTTGTTGTTGTTGTTGCAGTACTATAACATGTTGTTGTTGTTGTTGCAGTACTATAACATGTTGTTGTTGTTGCAGTACTATAACATGTTGTTGTTGCAGTACTATAACATGTTGTTGTTGCAGTACTATAACATGTTGTTGTTGTTGTTGCAGTACTATAACATGTTGTTGTTGTTGTTGCAGTACTATAACATGTTGTTGTTGTTGTTGCAGTACTATAACATGTTGTTGTTGTTGTTGCAGTACTATAACATGTTGTTGTTGTTGTTGCAGTACTATAACATGTTGTTGTTGTTGCAGTACTATAACATGTTGTTGTTGTTGCAGTACTATAACATGTTGTTGTTGTTGCAGTACTATAACATGTTGTTGTTGTTGCAGTTCTATAACATGTTGTTGTTATTGCAGTACTATAACATGTTGTTGTTGTTGTTGTTGTTGCAGTACTATAACATGTTGTTGTTGTTGATGCAGTACTATAACATGTTGTTGTTGTTGATGCAGTACTATAACATGTTGTTGTTGTTGATGCAGTACTATAACATGTTGTTGTTGTTGTTGTTGCAGTACTATAACATGTTGTTGTTGTTGCAGTACTATAACATGTTGTTGTTGTTGATGCAGTACTATAACATGTTGTTGTTGTTGATGCAGTACTATAACATGTTGTTGTTGTTGCAGTACTATAACATGTTGTTGTTGCAGTACTATAACATGTTGTTGTTGTTGTTGCAGTACTATAACATGTTGTTGTTGTTGCAGTACTATAACATGTTGTTGTTGTTGTTGCAGTACTATAACATGTTGTTGTTGTTGTTGCAGTACTATAACATGTTGTTGTTGCAGTACTATAACATGTTGTTGTTGTTGCAGTACTATAACATGTTGTTGTTGTTGTTGCAGTACTATAACATGTTGTTGTTGTTGTTGCAGTACTATAACATGTTGTTGTTGCAGTACTATAACATGTTGTTGTTGTTGCAGTACTATAACATGTTGTTGTTGTTGTTGTTGCAGTACTATAACATGTTGTTGTTGTTGCAGTACTATAACATGTTGTTGTTGCAGTACTATAACATGTTGTTGTTGTTGCAGTACTATAACATGTTGTTGTTGTTGTTGCAGTACTATAACATGTTGTTGTTGTTGTTGTTGCAGTACTATAACATGTTGTTGTTGCAGTACTATAACATGTTGTTGTTGTTGATGCAGTACTATATCATGTTGTTGTTGTTGTTGCAGTACTATATCATGTTGTTGTTGTTGCAGTACTATAACATGTTGTTGTTGCAGTACTATAACATGTTGTTGTTGTTGTTGTTGCAGTACTATAACATGTTGTTGTTGCAGTACTATAACATGTTGTTGTTGCAGTACTATAACATGTTGTTGTTGTTGTTGTTGCAGTACTATAACATGTTGTTGTTGCAGTACTATAACATGTTGTTGTTGTTGATGCAGTACTATATCATGTTGTTGTTGTTGTTGTTGCAGTACTATAACATGTTGTTGTTGCAGTACTATATCATGTTGTTGTTGTTGTTGCAGTACTATATCATGTTGTTGTTGTTGTTGTTGCAGTACTATAACATGTTGTTGTTGCAGTACTATATCATGTTGTTGTTGTTGTTGCAGTACTATATCATGTTGTTGTTGTTGTTGCAGTACTATAACATGTTGTTGTTGTTGTTGCAGTACTATATCATGTTGTTGTTGTTGTTGCAGTACTATAACATGTTGTTGTTGCAGTACTATAACATGTTGTTGTTGTTGTTGCAGTACTATAACATGTTGTTGTTGTTGTTGTTGCAGTACTATAACATGTTGTTGTTGCAGTACTATAACATGTTGTTGTTGCAGTACTATAACATGTTGTTGTTGCAGTACTATAACATGTTGTTGTTGTTGTTGCAGTACTATAACATGTTGTTGTTGTTGTTGCAGTACTATAACATGTTGTTGTTGTTGTTGCAGTACTATAACATGTTGTTGTTGCAGTACTATAACATGTTGTTGTTGTTGTTGTAGCAGTACTATAACATGTTGTTGCAGTACTATAACATGTTGTTGTTGTTGCAGTACTATAACATGTTGTTGTTGCAGTACTATAACATGTTGTTGTTGTTGTTGCAGTACTATAACATGTTGTTGTTGTTGTTGTAGCAGTACTATAACATGTTGTTGTTGTTGCAGTACTATAACATGTTGTTGTTGCAGTACTATAACATGTTGTTGTTGTTGTTGTAGCAGTACTATAACATGTTGTTGTTGTTGCAGTACTATAACATGTTGTTGTTGCAGTACTATAACATGTTGTTGTTGTTGTAGCAGTACTATAACATGTTGTTGTTGTTGCAGTACTATAACATGTTGTTGTTGCAGTACTATAACATGTTGTTGTTGCAGTACTATAACATGTTGTTGTTGTTGTTGTAGCAGTACTATAACATGTTGTTGTTGTTGCAGTACTATAACATGTTGTTGTTGTTGCAGTACTATAACATGTTGTTGTTGTTGCAGTACTATAACATGTTGTTGTTGTTGTTGTTGCAGTACTATAACATGTTGTTGTTGCAGTACTATAACATGTTGTTGTTGTTGCAGTACTATAACATGTTGTTGTTGCAGTACTATAACATGTTGTTGTTGTTGCAGTACTATATCATGTTGTTGTTGTTGATGTTGTTGCAGTACTATATCATGTTGTTGTTGTTGATGCAGTACTATAACATGTTGTTGTTGTTGTTGCAGTACTATAACATGTTGTTGTTGCAGTACTATATCATGTTGTTGTTGCAGTACTATATCATGTTGTTGTTGTTGTTGCAGTACTATAACATGTTGTTGTTGCAGTACTATATCATGTTGTTGTTGTTGTTGCAGTACTATAACATGTTGTTGTTGTTGTTGCAGTACTATAACATGTTGTTATTGCAGTACTATATCATGTTGTTGTTGTTGTTGCAGTACTATAACATGTTGTTGTTGTTGTTGCAGTACTATATCATGTTGTTGTTGTTGATGTTGTTGCAGTACTATAACATGTTGTTGTTGTTGCAGTACTATAACATGTTGTTGTTGTTGTTGCAGTACTATAACATGTTGTTGTTGCAGTACTATAACATGTTGTTGTTGTTGTTGCAGTACTATAACATGTTGTTGTTGTTGTTGCAGTACTATAACATGTTGTTGTTGCAGTACTATAACATGTTGTTGTTGTTGTTGCAGTTCTATAACATGTTGTTGTTGTTGCAGTACTATATCATGTTGTTGTTGTTGTTGTTGTTGCAGTACTATAACATGTTGTTGTTGTTGATGTTGTTGCAGTACTATAACATGTTGTTGTTGTTGTTGCAGTACTATATCATGTTGTTGTTGTTGATGTTGTTGCAGTACTATAACATGTTGTTGTTGTTGTTGCAGTACTATATCATGTTGTTGTTG
This sequence comes from Salvelinus alpinus, assembly GCF_045679555.1. Classification (NCBI taxonomy): domain Eukaryota; kingdom Metazoa; phylum Chordata; class Actinopteri; order Salmoniformes; family Salmonidae; genus Salvelinus; species Salvelinus alpinus. The sequence goes on from NC_092096.1 coordinate 72,337,230, forward strand.
TTGTTGCAGTACTATAACATGTTGTTGTTGTTGATGTTGTTGCAGTACTATAACATGTTGTTGTTGTTGATGTTGTTGCAGTACTATAACATGTTGTTGTTGTTGTTGCAGTACTATATCATGTTGTTGTTGTTGATGTTGTTGCAGTACTATAACATGTTGTTGTTGTTGTTGTTGTTGTTGCAGTACTATATCATGTTGTTGTTGTTGATGTTGTTGCAGTACTATAACATGTTGTTGTTGTTGTTGCAGTACTATATCATGTTGTTGTTGTTGTTGTTGTTGCAGTACTATAACATGTTGTTGTTGGAGTACTATATCATGTTGTTGTTGTTGATGTTGTTGTTGCAGTACTATAACATGTTGTTGTTGCAGTACTATAACATGTTGTTGTTGCAGTACTATAACATGTTGTTGTTGCAGTACTATATCATGTTGTTGTTGTTGATGTTGTTGCAGTACTATAACATGTTGTTGTTGTTGTTGCAGTACTATATCATGTTGTTGTTGTTGTTGTTGTTGTTGCAGTACTATAACATGTTGTTGTTGCAGTACTATAACATGTTGTTGTTGCAGTACTATAACATGTTGTTGTTGTTGTTGCAGTACTATAACATGTTGTTGTTGTTGTTGCAGTACTATAACATGTTGTTGATGTTGTTGTTGCAGTACTATAACATGTTGTTGTTGCAGTACTATAACATGTTGTTGTTGTTGTTACAGTACTATAACATGTTGTTGTTGCAGTACTATAACATGTTGTTGTTGTTGTTACAGTACTATAACATGTTGTTGTTGTTGTTGCAGTACTATAACATGGGAGGAATGCCGTCCAGGAGCCTGACAGATGATATCTGTGCTGTCTGTGGCCAGAAGATCCTAGTAGACGTGGATGAGGAGGGGATTATAGAAGATACCTACCAACTGTCCTGTAACCACATGTATCCTATCCACTAGGCTTGTATACCATATATACCGTATACTGGGGGATTTGGAAAAAGCCACGGGATGGTTTTTCAATACTGTCAATACAGTTTAAACTAATTATTTTAAGATTTTCAATACTTTTAAATATTTTATAGCTACTTTTGTAGCTACTTTTTTTGTGTAATACCTTAGGAGATAAAGTATATTGCGTTCTTCATTTCACCTGTCACATTATTTTTTAAATATGATAGTTCCCCAGAACAGTTGAGCCAGTCACGTGTTAGTTTTGTAAATAGCACAACGCTAGAAAGCGGGAGCAGGTGAATCCACAGTGTTCTGTATCTATTGGAGAGTCTCTGTTGTACGTCGCACATGAGGTGATGAAGTTACACTTGTATGTAATCCACTACTAAATGTAATCCACTACTAAATGTAATCCACTACTAAATGTAATCCACTACTAAATGTTTGCCCTCAGATATCTTCTAATGGCTTTCTGCCAGAAGTCACAGATCTCTGGATGAGTTATCCGTACAGCTGCCATGTTTTCCCTGGGCTTCCTGCTAGCGTTTGTTTCTCCTCCGTTCTCCCATCTCTGCTCCAATGCTGCTCTTCCTTCAGAAAAGCCTGCCTCGCAACTTTGTCTATTCTCTCGTTCAGATCCGCTTGTAAATGTCCACACTCTCCGAAAATGACATTCGGTAGCTACTAGCCATGCTTGTATAACTGAGCTAGATTTGCCTGTCTTTGCAATTAGTTTATTTTTTGTTTTCGCTCGTTAGCATTTAGCTAACAGCGTCTGTGATATCCCTATTAGTTTGTGCTAATTTTGTTAGCATTCTGGTAATAGAGGCCCAATGGGCTGTTATTGCGTTTCTACCGCCCCCTTGTGTGCTATGCCCGGTAATACAGTGGATACCGCCCAAGCCTACTATCCTCACTGCACTGTGTGGATTATAGAAGATATCTACCAGCTCTCCTGTATGTTATGTCACTCTCCCTCCTCTCTCTCTTTCCCCTCCTCTCTCTACTTCCTCCTCTCTCTCTTTCCCCTCCTCTCTCTCTTTCCCCTCCTCTCTCTTTCCCCTCCTCTATCTACTTCCTCCTCTCTCTTTCCCCTCCTCTCTCTACTTCCTCTCCTCTCTCTTTCCCCTCCTCTCTCTACTTCCCCTCCTCTCTCTTTCCCCTCCTCTCTCTACTTCCCCTCCTCTCTCTCTTTCATTTAAGTCATTTACATTTACATTTAAGTCATTTAGCAGACGCTCTTATCCAGAGCGACTTACAAATTGGTGCATTCACCTTATGATATCCAGTGGAACAACCACTTTACAATAGTGCATCTAACTCATTTAAGGGGGAGGGGGGGGTTAGAAGGATTACTTTATCCTATCCTAGGTATTCCTTAAAGAGGTGGGGTTTCAGGTGTCTCCGGAAGGTGGTGATTGACTCCGCTGACCTGGCGTCGTGAGGGAGTTTGTTCCACCATTGGGGTGCCAGAGCAGCGAACAGTTTTGACTGGGCTGAGCGGGAACTGTACTTCCTCAGAGGTAGGGAGGCGAGCAGGCCAGAGGTGGATGAACGCAGTGCCCTTGTTTGGGTGTAGGGCCTGATCAGAGCCTGAAGGTACGGAGGTGCCGTTCCCCTCACAGCTCCGTAGGCAAGCACCATGGTCTTGTAGCGGATGCGAGCTTCAACTGGAAGCCAGTGGAGAGAGCGGAGGAGCGGGGTGACGTGAGAGAACTTGGGAAGGTTGAACACCAGACGGGCTGCGGCGTTCTGGATGAGTTGTAGGGGTTTAATAGCACAGGCAGGGAGCCCAGCCAACAGCGAGTTGCAGTAGTCCAGACGGGAGATGACAAGTGCCTGGATTAGGACCTGCACCGCTTCCTGTGTGAGGCAGGGTCGTACTCTGCGAATGTTGTAGAGCATGAACCTACAGGAACGGGTCACCGCCTTGATGTGAGTTGAGAACGACAGGGTGTTGTCCAGGATCACGCCAAGGTTCTTAGCACTCTGGGAGGAGGACACAATGGAGTTGTCAACCGTGATGGCGAGATCATGGAACGGGCAGTCCTTCCCCGGGAGGAAGAGCAGCTCCGTCTTGCCGAGGTTCAGCTTGAGGTGGTGATCCGTCATCCACACTGATATGTCTGCCAGACATGCAGAGATGCGATTCGCCACCTGGTTATCAGAGGGGGGAAAGGAGAAGATTAATTGTGTGTCGTCTGCATAGCAATGATAGGAGAGACCATGTGAGGATATGACAGAGCCAAGTGACTTGGTGTATAGCGAGAATAGGAGAGGGCCTAGAACAGAGCCCTGGGGGACACCAGTGGTGAGAGCACGTGGTGCGGAGACAGATTCTCGCCACGCCACCTGGTAGGAGCGACCTGTCAGGTAGGACGCAATCCAAGCGTGGGCCGCGCCGGAGATGCCCAGCTCGGAGAGGGTGGAGAGGAGGATCTGATGGTTCACAGTATCAAAGGCAGCCGATAGGTCTAGAAGGATGAGAGCAGAGGAGAGAGAGTTAGCTTTAGCAGTGCGGAGCGCCTCCGTGACACAGAGAAGAGCAGTCTCAGTTGAATGACTAGTCTTGAAACCTGACTGATTTGGATCAAGAAGGTCATTCTGAGAGAGATAGCAGGAGAGCTGGCCAAGGACGGCACGTTCAAGAGTTTTGGAGAGAAAAGAAAGAAGGGATACTGGTCTGTAGTTGTTGACATCGGAGGGATCGAGTGTAGGTTTTTTCAGAAGGGGTGCAACTCTCGCTCTCTTGAAGACGGAAGGGACGTAGCCAGCGGTCAAGGATGAGTTGATGAGCGAGGTGAGGTAAGGGAGAAGGTCTCCGGAAATGGTCTGGAGAAGAGAGGAGGGGATAGGGTCAAGCGGGCAGGTTGTTGGGCGGCCGGCCGTCACAAGACGCGAGATTTCATCTGGAGAGAGAGGGGAGAAAGAGGTCAAAGCACAGGGTAGGGCAGTGTGAGCACAACCAGCGGTGTCGTTTGACTTAGCAAACGAGGATCGGATGTCGTCGACCTTCTTTTCAAAATGGTTGACGAAGTCATCCGCAGAGAGGGAGGAGGGGGGAGGAGGGGGAGGAGGATTCAGGAGGGAGGAGAAGGTGGCAAAGAGCTTCCTAGGGTTAGAGGCAGATGCTTGGAATTTAGAGTGGTAGAAAGTGGCTTTAGCAGCAGAGACAGAAGAGGAGAATGTAGAGAGGAGGGAGTGAAAGGATGCCAGGTCCGCAGGGAGGCGAGTTTTCCTCCATTTCCGCTCGGCTGCCCGGAGCCCTGTTCTGTGAGCTCGCAGTGAGTCGTCGAGCCACGGAGCAGGAGGGGAGGACCGAGCCGGCCTGGAGGATAGGGGACATAGAGAGTCAAAGGATGCAGAAAGGGAGGAGAGGAGGGTTGAGGAGGCAGAATCAGGAGATAGGTTGGAGAAGGTTTGAGCAGAGGGAAGAGATGATAGGATGGAAGAGGAGAGAGTAGCGGGGGAGAGAGAGCGAAGGTTGGGACGGCGCGATACCATCCGAGTAGGGGCAGTGTGGGAAGTGTTGGATGAGAGCGAGAGGGAAAAGGATACAAGGTAGTGGTCGGAGACTTGGAGGGGAGTTGCAATGAGATTAGTGGAAGAACAGCATCTAGTAAAGATGAGGTCAAGCGTATTGCCTGCCTTGTGAGTAGGGGGGGAAGGTGAGAGGGTGAGGTCAAAAGAGGAGAGGAGTGGAAAGAAGGAGGCAGAGAGGAATGAGTCAAAGGTAGACGTGGGGAGGTTAAAGTCACCCAGAACTGTGAGAGGTGAGCCATCCTCAGGAAAGGAACTTATCAGGGCGTCAAGCTCATTGATGAACTCTCCAAGGGAACCTGGAGGGCGATAAATGATAAGGATGTTAAGCTTGAAAGGGCTGGTAACTGTGACAGCATGGAATTCAAAGGAGGCGATAGACAGATGGGTCAGGGGAGAAAGAGAGAATGTCCACTTGGGAGAGATGAGGATCCCAGTGCCACCACCCCGCTGACCAGAAGCTCTCGGGGTGTGCGAGAACACGTGGGCAGACGAGGAGAGAGCAGTAGGAGTAGCAGTGTTATCAGTGGTAATCCATGTTTCCGTCAGTGCCAAGAAGTCGAGGGACTGGAGGGAAGCATAGGCTGAGATGAACTCTGCCTTGTTGGCCGCAGATCGGCAGTTCCAGAGGCTGCCGGAGACCTGGAACTCCACGTGGGTCGTGCGCGCTGGAACCACCAGGTTAGGGTAGCGGCGGCCACGCGGTGTGAAGCGTTTGTATGGTCTGTGCAGAGAGGAGAGAAGAGGGATAGACAGACACATAGTTGACAGGCTACAGAAGAGGCTACGCTAATGCAAAGGAGATTAGAATGACAAGTGGACTACACGTCTCGAATGTTCAGAAAGTTAAGCTTACGTTGCAAAAATAAAATCTTATTGACTAAAATGATATAGTACTGCTGGCGGTGAAGTAGGCTGGCTAGCAGTGGCTGCGTTGTTGACTTTGTTTGAAAGTGTAGCTGGCTAGGTAACCTCTAACTGGCTAGGTAACCTCGACAATTTCTCAAAACTACACAATTATCTTGGATACGAGGACAGCAAAGACAACTATGTAGCTAGCTAACACTACGCTAATCAAGTCGTTCCGTTGTAATGTAAGTTGTAATGTGAGTTTCTACAGTGCTGCTATTCGTTAGAAGTTGGCTAGCTAGCAGTGTTAGCTAGCAGTGTTGACTAGGTAGGAGAACGGCAGCGCGGCGGACGAAAATAGCTGGCTAGCTAACCGAATAATTACTCTAAACTACTCTAAGCTACACAATTATCTTAGATACAAAGATAGCAAAGACAACTATGTAGCTAGCTAACACTACACTAATCAAGTCGTTCCGTTGTAATGTAATCGTTTCTGCAGTGCTGCTATTCGGTGGCTAGCTGGCTAGCTAGCAATGTTGACTACGTTACATTACGTTAGGACGGAAATAGCTGGCTAGCGAACCTCAATAACTACACAATTATCTTTGATACAAAGACGGCTATGTAGCTAGCTAAGATCAAACAAATCAAACCGTTTCATGAAAATGAAATGGTAATACTACCTGTGGAATACTACCTGTGGAGCGAAGCGGAATGCGACTACTCGCTCCAAACCGGATGCCAAACCTTTCATCTCCATAGTTCACATCCATTTAGTAATTGGAGCATTCATTTAATTGTTATCCCCCAAGGTGCGGCCAGCCAAGTCCGGTTGTCACGACTTCCACCGAAGTCAGCTCCTCTCCTTGTTCAGGCGGCATTCGGCGATCGACGTCACCGGCTCTTTCCCCTCCTCTCTCTACTCTCCCTCCTCTCTGCTTCCCCTCCTCTCTCTTTATTCCCCCCTTACTTTTTCCCCTCCTCTCTCTACTTCCCCTCCTCTCTCTCTTCCCCCCCTCTCTCTTCCCCCCCTCTCTCTTTCCCCTCTCTCTCTTTCCCTTCCTCTCTCTCTTTCCCCTCCTCTCTCTCTTTCCCCTCCTCTCTCTACTTCCCCTCCTCTCTCTCTTCCCCCCCTCTCTCTTTGCCCTCTCTCTCTCTCCCCTCTCTCTCTTTCCCCTCCTCTCTCTACTTCCCCTCCTCTCTCTCTTCCCACCCTCTCTCTTCCCCCCCTCTCTCTTTCCCCTCTCTCTCTCTTTCCCCTCTCTCTCTCTCCCCTCTCTCTCTCTTTCCCCTCCTCTCTCTTCCCCTCCTCTCTCTTTCCCCTCCTCTCTCTACTTCCCCTCCTCTCTCTACTTCCCCTCCTCTCTCTACTTCCCCTCCTCTCTCTACTTCCCCTCCTCTCTCTTCCCCCCTCTCTCTTTCCCCTCCTCTCTCTACTTCCCCTCTCTCTCTCTTTCCCCTCCTCTCTCTCTCCCCTCTCTCTCTCTTTCCCCTCCTCTCTCTCTTCCCTCCTCTCTCTACTTCCCCTCCTCTCTCTACTTCCCCTCTCTCTCTCTTTCCCCTCCTCTCTCTCTCCCCTCTCTCTCTCTTTCCCCTCCTCTCTCTCTCCCCTCTCTCTCTCTTTCCCCTCCTCTCTCTACTTCCCCTCCTCTCTCTCTTTCCATTCCTCTCTCTCTCCCCTCCTCTCTCTTTATTCCCCCCTCTCTCTCTACTTCCCCTCCTCTCTCTCCCCCCCTCTCTCTTTCCCCTCCTCTCTCTACTTCCCCTCCTCTCTCTACTTCCCCTCTCTCTCTCTTTCCCCTCCTCTCTCTCTCCCCTCTCTCTCTCTTTCCCCTCCTCTCTCTCTTCCCTCCTCTCTCTACTTCCCCTCCTCTCTCTACTTCCCCTCTCTCTCTCTTTCCCCTCCTCTCTCTCTCGCCTCTCTCTCTCTTTCCCCTCCTCTCTCTCTCCCCTCTCTCTCTCTTTCCCCTCCTCTCTCTACTTCCCCTCCTCTCTCTCTTTCCATTCCTCTCTCTCTCCCCTCTCTCTCTCTCTTTCCCCTCCTCTCTCTCTTCCCTCCTCTCTCTACTTCCCCTCCTCTCTCTACTTCCCCTCTCTCTCTCTTTCCCCTCCTCTCTCTCTCCCCTCTCTCTCTCTTTCCCCTCCTCTCTCTCTCCCCTCTCTCTCTCTTTCCCCTCCTCTCTCTACTTCCCCTCCTCTCTCTCTTTCCATTCCTCTCTCTCTCCCCTCCTCTCTCTTTATTCCCCCCTCTCTCTCTACTTCCCCTCCTCTCTCTCTTCCCCCTCCTCTCTCTACTTCCCCCCTCTCTCTTTCCCCTCCTCTCTCTACTTCCCTCCCTCTCTCTCTCCCCTCTCTCTTTCCCCTCCTCTCTCTCTCCCCTCTCTCTCTCTTCCCCCTCCTCTCTCTACTTCCCCCCTCTCTCTTCCCCCTCCTCTCTCTACTTCCCCCCTCTCTCTTTCCCCTCCTCTCTCTACTTCCCTCCCTCTCTCTCTCCCCTCTCTCTTCCCTCTCTCTCTCTTTCCATTCCTCTCTCTCTCCCCTCTCTCTCTCTTTATTCCCCCCTCTCTCTTCCCTCCTCTCTCTACTTCCCCTCCTCTCTCTACTTCCCTCCCTCTCTCTCTCCCCTCTCTCTTCCCTCTCTCTCTCTTTCCCCTCCTCTCTCTCTCCCCTCTCTCTCTCTTTCCCCTCCTCTCTCTACTTCCCCTCCTCTCTCTCTTTCCATTCCTCTCTCTCTCCCCTCTCTCTCTCTTTATTCCCCCCTCTCTCTTCCCTCCTCTCTCTACTTCCCCCCCTCTCTCTACTTCCCCTCCTCTCTCTCTTTCCATTCCTCTCTCTCTCCCCTCCTCTCTCTTTATTCCCCTCCTCTCTCTACTTCCCCTCTCTCTCTCTCTCCCCTCCTCTCTCTTTCCCCTCCTCTCTCTTTCCCCCCCTCTCTCTACTTCCCTCCCTCTCTCTTTCCCCTCTCTCTCTACTTCCCCTCCTCTCTCTCTTCCCCCTCCTCTCTCTACTTCCCCCCTCTCTCTTTCCCCTCCTCTCTCTACTTCCCTCCCTCTCTCTCTCCCCTCTCTCTCTCTTTCCCCTCCTCTCTCTCTCCCCTCTCTCTCTCTTTCCCCTCCTCTCTCTACTTCCCCTCCTCTCTCTCTTTCCATTCCTCTCTCTCTCCCCTCTCTCTCTCTTTATTCCCCCCTCTCTCTTCCCTCCTCTCTCTCTTTCCCCTCCTCTCTCTTTCCCCCCCTCTCTCTACTTCCCTCCCTCTCTCTTTCCCCTCTCTCTCTACTTCCCCTCCTCTCTCTCTTCCCCCTCCTCTCTCTACTTCCCCCCTCTCTCTTTCCCCTCCTCTCTCTACTTCCCTCCCTCTCTCTCTCCCCTCTCTCTCTCTTTCCCCTCCTCTCTCTCTCCCCTCTCTCTCTCTTTCCCCCCCTCTCTCTACTTCCCCTCCTCTCTCTCTTTCCATTCCTCTCTCTCTCCCCTCCTCTCTCTTTATTCCCCTCCTCTCTCTACTTCCCCTCTCTCTCTCTCCCCTCCTCTCTCTTTCCCCTCCTCTCTCTTTCCCCTCCTCTCTCTTTCCCCTCCTCTCTCTCTCTCCCCTCTCTCTCTCTCTCCCCTCTCTCTCTCTTTCCCCTCCTCTCTCTCTTCCCTCTCTCTCTCTTCCCCCCCTCTCTCTACTTCCCCTCTCTCTCTCTCTCCCCTCTCTCTCTCTTTCCCCTCCTCTCTCTTTCCCCTCCTCTCTCTTTCCCCTCTCTCTCTCTCTTTCCCCTCTCTCTCTCTCTCTCTCCCCTCTCTCTCTCTTCCCCTCCTCTCTCTCTTCCCTCTCTCTCTCTTCCCCCCCTCTCTCTCTCTCCCCTCTCTCTCTCTTTCCCCTCCTCTCTCTCCCCTCCTCTCTCTACTTCCCCTCTCTCTCTAAATGGCTCCCTTTTCCCTATATAGTGCCCTACTCAACCCTTAATTACTGCACCAAATCGATTCCCATAAAAATGTAACGTCAGTTTACTTCCTGAATTTACTCAAGGTTGAAGATAATAAAGGTTGGGGCAACATAATAATTCCATGCAGAAGCGTTTGAAAATAAACAAATTCATTGGACCAGCGCTGGAGCAAAAATGACTGGTATTGAATGTTAGCACTACAGAAAGTTCACCATCAAAATGGAAAATAAACACAATCAAAGAGATTTTTTTGTTAACTTCTCAGAAAACCCATAGCTATAAGTAATTGAAATGTTTTTCTAAATATCTACAACCACGTTATTGAGTCCCTGACTGCTGGTCACGTTTTCAATACTAATCCTGTAGAATTAGCCCAACTGCGATGGTCCAATTAATGTGTTTATTTTCTAACCTCATGGAATTATAATGTTGTCTTAACCTGTATTTTATTTTTTAATCTTGAATTTACTGGAATTGATCCCAACCCTGCAACTGAGGATGTTCAGCGAGTGTTAGCACGGCGGCTAACTGTCCCATGATTTCCTATGTGAAATGCTAATTATTTTCCGCTGGTTCTAGTTGTTGCGGTACTATATGGTCGTTGTGGATTCTTTAACGCCAACTCTGCCTCCAGATTCCACGAGTTCTGTATCCGTGGCTGGTGCATTGTGGGTAAGAAGCAGACGTGTCCGTACTGCAACGAGAAGGTCGACTTGAAGAGGATGATGAACAATCCGTATCCTTTCATTGGCAGAGGCGAGAGCCGCAGAACACAGGGATTGGGCTGAATCTGAGAGCACATCTTACACTTATTCTTAATCGGCCTTTGAAATTGTTGCATGTTGCGTTTATATTTTTGTTCAGTATAATTGTAAAGAAATACTGTAAAACATGTTTAAAACTATCATTTTGATCTGATGGATGGTCAGTGGTTGTTTATAATAATTAATAATAATTATAGTTTTAACCATGTTAAAACGAGTGGTGTTTTAGGTTGCTGGACCCAGTGGTGTTTTAGGTTGCTGGACCCAGTGGTGTTTTAGGTTGCTGGACCCAGTGGTGTTTTAGGTTGCTGGACTCAGTGGTGTTTTAGGTTGCTGGACCCAGTGGTGTTTTAGGTTGCTGGACCCAGTGGTGTTTTGGGTTGCTGGACCCAGTGGTGTTTTAGGTTGCTGGACTCAGTGGTGTTTTAGGTTGCTGGACCCAGTGGTGTTTTAGGTTGCTGGACCCAGTGGTGTTTTAGGTTGCTGGACTCAGTGGTGTTTTGGGTTGCTGGACCCAGTGGTGTTTTAGGTTGCTGGACTCAGTGGTGTTTTAGGTTGCTGGACCCAGTGGTGTTTTAGGTTGCTGGACCCAGTGGTGTTTTAGGTTGCTGGACCCAGTGGTGTTTTAGGTTGCTGGACCCAGTGGTGTTTTAGGTTGCTGGACCCAGTGGTGTTTTAGGTTGCTGGACCCAGTGGTGTTTTAGGTTGCTGGACCCAGTGGTGTTTTGGGTTGCTGGACCCAGTGGTGTTTTAGGTTGCTGGACTCAGTGGTGTTTTAGGTTGCTGGACCCAGTGGTGTTTTAGGTTGCTGGACTCAGTGGTGTTTTGGGTTGCTGGACCCAGTGGTGTTTTAGGTTGCTGGACTCAGTGGTGTTTTAGGTTGCTGGACCCAGTGGTGTTTTAGGTTGCTGGACCCAGTGGTGTTTTAGGTTGCTGGACCCAGTGGTGTTTTAGGTTGCTGGACCCAGTGGTGTTTTAGGTTGCTGGACCCAGTGGTGTTTTAGGTTGCTGGACCCAGTGGTGTTTTAGGTTGCTGGACCCAGTGGTGTTTTGGGTTGCTGGACCCAGTGGTGTTTTAGGTTGCTGGACTCAGTGGTGTTTTAGGTTGCTGGACCCAGTGGTGTTTTAGGTTGCTGGACCCAGTGGTGTTTTAGGTTGCTGGACCCAGTGGTGTTTTAGGTTGCTGGACCCAGTGGTGTTTTAGGTTGCTGGACCCAGTGGTGTTTTAGGTTGCTGGACTCAGTGGTGTTTTAGGTTGCTGGACTCAGTGGTGTTTTAGGTTGCTGGACTCAGTGGTGTTTTAGGTTGCTGGACCCAGTGGTGTTTTAGGTTGCTGGACCCAGTGGCAAAATAAGTCTTCCTACTGCTGTTACGCAACACTTTCCACAGTACTCACAGAACATCGTGTTGCTAGTTTTGGTCCTCCGTTAGCGAATGTCACTAGTTACCACAGCCACAAAGTCAAAATTGTCTATATCGTAATAATTCATGAAAACACACATGTGCTTTCTGGTCTTAATATGAGATTAGAGTTAGGCAAAAGGTTATGGTTAAAGTTAAGGTTAGGTTTAGAAGAGAAATTATGACACAATTATGACTTTGTAGCTATGGTAACGAGAGACGACCCTCCCCTTAGCCACATGAATATGCGAAGCCACTCCTCTCTAATCATGTAGATTTGTTTTCTGAGGAGGTGGATCGGTAGCAGAATCTCCGACAGTGTCCTTCATCATCATCGTCTTCTTCAAGGTTGATCATTTTTTTGTCGTTTTTTTTTTTTTGTCAAAGAACTTCAATGATACCGCGTTTCAGTGTTGCTGTTCTTGCTAGTTAGCTTGCTAGCTAACACCGTTATTTAACTGACAGAAAAGGGCGGCACCATTCTGAGGGAAAGGGGACTGGATGTGTACCAGGCATGTGATTGGTTTAATTAGCTACATTTGAAACATTTGTAGCATTATGATTGGTTATAATTTGTAAACCATGTCTCAGCCTGTCTGTAATTGGAGCAGACAAGAAGTGTTGAAGCAAAATAATGTTACGCTTTGAGTTTTTTAAATATTGGATCATTTTTTGCTCTCCCGGTGATCCCAAAATAAATGTACCAGAGCCGTGTTTATAAGTTGTATTCCTCAAGAATCAATCATTGTATACAATTACTTTATAATTCCACAAATGGATGTACCAATCGCTCCTTAACGCCTACCCCCCCTCCTCCCCCAGCTGGGAGAGAACACATGTCCTGTACGGGCAGCTCTTGGATTGGCTGAGATACCTTGTTGCCTGGCAACCCATCATCATCGGAATAGTCCACGGAATCAACTTCACCCTGGGGCTGGAGTAGTAGAACTCTGGGATGATGATCGCCTTGCAGAACTCCCTCCCCGGAATTCCCTCCCCGGAATTCCCTCCCCGGAATTCCCTCCCCGGAATTCCCTCCCTTTTGGACTTTTGGAATCCGTGCATTTAATTTATTGAACCCCCTCCCTCTAACACAAGTGTTTATTTATGATCTGTAAATTCTGTACTTTATACAATGGCTGCATCCCAAATGGCACCCTATTCCCTATATAGGCTGCTCCTTTTGGTTAAATGTAGTGCACTGTAAAGGGTATATTGGAGCCATTTGGGATGTAGATTGTGTACTACGACGGGTTTCTTTACCATTGCGGTTTGTTCTACAGTTTACACTCCGCAGATACACTGGTATCTGGTATACCCGACCTGATGGCTGACCTCTCTGTCCTCTCTGTCCCAATACCCATCCTGATGACTGACCTCTCTGTCCCAATACCCATCCTGATGACTGACCTCTCTGTCCCAATACCCATCCTGATGACTGACCTCTCTGTCCCAATACCCATCCTGATGACTGACCTCTCTGTCCCAATACCCATCCTGATGACTGACCTCTCTGACCCAATACCCATCCTGATGACTGATCTCTCTGTCCCAATACCCATCCTGATGACTGACCTCTCTGTCCCAATACCCATCCTGATGACTGACCTCTCTGTCCCAATACCCATCCTGATGACTGACCTCTCTGTCCCAATACCCATCCTGATGACTGAGCTCTCTGTCCTCTCTGTCCCAATACCCATCCTGATGACTGACCTCTGACCCAATACCCATCCTGATGACTGACCTCTCTGTCCCAATACCCAACCTGATGACTGACCTCTCTGTCCCAATACCCATCCTGATGACTGACCTCTCTGTCCCAATACCCATCCTGATGACTGACCTCTCTGTCCCAATACCCATCCTGATGACTGACCTCTCTGACCTCTCTGTCCCAATACCCATCCTGATGACTGAGCTCTCTGACCTCTCTGTCCCAATACCCATCCTGATGACTGACCTCTCTGTCCCAATACCCATCCTGATGACTGTCCTCTCTGTCCCAATACCCATCCTGATGACTGACCTCTCTGTCCCAATACCCATCCTGATGACTGACCTCTCTGTCCCAATACCCATCCTGATGACTGACCTCTCTGTCCCAATACCCATCCTGATGACTGACCTCTCTGTCCCAATACCCATCCTGATGACTGACCTCTCTGTCCCAATACCCATCCTGATGACTGACCTCTCTGACCTCTCTGTCCCAATACCCATCCTGATGACTGAGCTCTCTGACCTCTCTGTCCCAATACCCATCCTGATGACTGACCTCTCTGTCCCAATACCCATCCTGATGACTGTCCTCTCTGTCCCAATACCCATCCTGATGACTGACCTCTCTGTCCCAATACCCATCCTGATGACTGACCTCTCTGTCCCAATACCCATCCTGATGACTGACCTCTCTGTCCCAATACCCATCCTGATGACTGACCTCTCTGTCCCAATACCCATCCCGATGACTGTCCTCTCTGTCCCAATACCCATCCTGATGACTGACCTCTCTGTCCCAATACCCATCCCGATGACTGTCCTCTCTGACCCAATACCCATCCTGATGACTGACCTCTCTGTCCCAATACCCATCCTGATGACTGACCTCTCTGTCCCAATACCCATCCCGATGACTGTCCTCTCTGTCCCAATACCCATCCTGATGACTGACCTCTCTGTCCCAATACCCATCCTGATGACTGACCTCTCTGTCCCAATACCCATCCTGATGACTGACCTCTCTGTCCCAATACCCACCCTGATGACTGACCTCTCTCCTCTCTGTCCCAATACCCACCCTGATGACTGACCTCTCTGTCCCAATACCCATCCTGATGACTGACCTCTCTGTCCCAATACCCATCCTGATGACTGACCTCTCTGTCCCAATACCCATCCTGATGACTGACCTCTCTGTCCCAATACCCATCCTGATGACTGACCTCTCTGTCCCAATACCCATCCTGATGACTGACCTCTCTGTCCCAATACCCATCCTGATGACTGACCTCTCTGTCCCAATACCCATCCTGATGACTGACCTCTCTGTCCCAATACCCATCCTGATGACTGACCTCTCTGTCCCAATACCCATCCTGATGACTGACCTCTCTGTCCCAATACCCATCCTGATGACTGACCTCTCTGTCCCAATACCCATCCTGATGACTGTCCTCTCTGTCCCAATACCCATCCTGATGACTGACCTCTCTGTCCCAATACCCATCCTGATGACTGACCTCTCTGTCCCAATACCCATCCTGATGACTGACCTCTCTGACCTCTCTGTCCCAATACCCATCCTGATGACTGACCTCTCTGACCTCTCTGTCCCAATACCCATCCTGATGACTGCCCTCTCTGTCCCAATACCCATCCTGATGACTGACCTCTCTGACCTCTCTGTCCCAATACCCATCCTGATGACTGACCTCTCTGTCCCAATACCCATCCTGATGACTGACCTCTCTGTCCCAATACCCATCCTGATGACTGACCTCTCTGTCCCAATACCCATCCTGATGACTGACCTCTCTGTCCCAATACCCATCCCGATGACTGACCTCTCTGTCCCAATACCCATCCTGATGACTGACCTCTCTGTCCCAATACCCATCCTGATGACTGACCTCTCTGTCCCAATACCCATCCTGATGACTGTCCTCTCTGACCCAATACCCACCCTGATGACTGACCTCTCTCCTCTCTGTCCCAATACCCACCCTGATGACTGACCTCTCTGTCCCAATACCCATCCTGATGACTGACCTCTCTGTCCTCTCTGTCCCAATACCCATCCTGATGACTGACCTCTCTGTCCCAATACCCATCCTGATGACTGACCTCTCTGTCCCAATACCCATCCTGATGACTGTCCTCTCTGTCCCAATACCCATCCTGATGACTGACCTCTCTGTCCCAATACCCATCCTGATGACTGACCTCTCTGTCCCAATACCCATCCTGATGACTGACCTCTCTGTCCCAATACCCATCCTGATGACTGACCTCTCTGTCCCAATACCCATCCTGATGACTGACCTCTCTGTCCCAATACCCATCCTGATGACTGTCCTCTCTGACCCAATACCCACCCTGATGACTGACCTCTCTCCTCTCTGTCCCAATACCCACCCTGATGACTGACCTCTCTGTCCCAATACCCATCCTGATGACTGACCTCTCTGTCCTCTCTGTCCCAATACCCATCCTGATGACTGACCTCTCTGTCCCAATACCCATCCTGATGACTGACCTCTCTGTCCCAATACCCATCCTGATGACTGACCTCTCTCCTCTCTGTCCCAATACCCATCCTGTTGACTGACCTCTCTGTCCCAATACCCATCCTGATGACTGACCTCTCTGACCCAATACCCATCCTGATGACTGACCTCTCTGTCCCAATACCCATCCTGATGACTGACCTCTCTGTCCCAATACCCATCCTGATGACTGACCTCTCTGTCCCAATACCCATCCTGATGACTGATCTCTCTGTCCCAATACCCATCCTGATGACTGAGCTCTCTGACCTCTCTGTCCCAATACCCACCCTGATGACTGACCTCTCTGTCCCAATACCCATCCTGATGACTGACCTCTCTGTCCTCTCTGTCCCAATACCCATCCTGATGACTGACCTCTGACCCAATACCCATCCTGATGACTGACCTCTCTGTCCCAATACCCATCCTGATGACTGTCCTCTCTGTCCCAATACCCAACCTGATGACTGACCTCTCTGTCCTCTCTGTCCCAATACCCATCCTGATGACTGACCTCTGACCCAATACCCATCCTGATGACTGACCTCTCTGTCCCAATACCCATCCTGATGACTGACCTCTCTGTCCCAATACCCATCCTGATGACTGACCTCTCTGTCCCAATACCCATCCTGATGACTGACCTCTCTGTCCCAATACCCATCCTGATGACTGACCTCTCTGTCCCAATACCCATCCTGATGACTGTCCTCTCTGTCCCAATACCCATCCTGATGACTGACCTCTCTGTCCCAATACCCATCCCGATGACTGTCCTCTCTGACCCAATACCCATCCTGATGACTGACCTCTCTGTCCCAATACCCATCCTGATGACTGTCCTCTCTGTCCCAATACCCATCCTGATGACTGACCTCTCTGTCCCAATACCCATCCTGATGACTGACCTCTCTGACCCAATACCCATCCTGATGACTGACCTCTCTGTCCCAATACCCATCCTGATGACTGACCTCTCTGTCCCAATACCCATCCTGATGACTGACCTCTCTCCTCTCTGTCCCAATACCCATCCTGATGACTGTCCTCTCTGTCCCAATACCCATCCTGATTACTGACCTCTCTGTCCCAATACCCATCCTGATGACTGTCCTCTCTGTCCCAAAACCTGTTTGATTGAACTTCACCTTCATCCCAAATGGCACCCTATTCCCTATGTAGTGCACTACTTTAGACCAGAGCCCCTATAGGCAATAGGGTGGTATTTGGTATGCACACGTATTTAGCCTGGGGACGTCACAACAAGTTCAGCATCTCTTGTTCAAGATAGGTTCACATTAACTCAGAGTTTCAGAGTAGGAGTTCTGATCTAGGATCAGTTCAGTCTTTTTATGAATCAGATTAAATGGACGGGGTACCTGTTCCTCGATCAACACTCCTACTGATCTAGGATCCGTTCAGTCTTTTTATGAATCAGACTAAATGGACATCTGCCAGAGTCTTCACAGTCCATGTCCCCCAGAGGGTTTCTGAAGGGTAGGTACAGGAGTTTTTCCTGACCCCTCTGTAACCTGCAGGATAAACTCCAGGCCATAGAAATAGAATCCATAGAACGGACCTCCCAATTCAAGTCAATGATGGCATACTGGATGGCATACTGGATGGCATACTGGGTGGCATACTGGATGGCATACTGGATGGCATACTGGATGGCATACTGGGTGGCATACTGGGTGGCATACTGGATGGCATACTGGATGGCATACTGGGTGGCATACTGGATGGCATACTGGGTGGCATACTGGATGGCATACTGGATGGCATACTGGATGGCATACTGGGTGGCATACTGGGTGGCATACTGGATGGCATACTGGATGGCATACTGGATGGCATACTGGGTGGCATACTGGGTGGCATACTGGATGGCATACTGGATGGCATACTGGGTGGCATACTGGATGGCATACTGGATGGCATACTGGGTGGCATACTGGATGGCATACTGGATGACATACTGGGTGGCATACTGGGTGGCATACTGGATGGCATACTGGATGGCATACTGGATGGCATACTGGGTGGCATACTGGGTGGCATACTGGGTGGCATACTGGATGGCATACTGGGTGGCATACTGGGTGGCATACTGGGTGGCATACTGGATGGCATACTGGGTGGCATACTGGGTGGCATACTGGGTGGCATACTGGATGGCATACTGGGTGGCATACTGGGTGGCATACTGGATGGCATACTGGGTGGCATACTGGATGGCATGCCTCTCCTCTGGGATTAACCTCTCCTCTGGGACCTCTAGGTGTTATTAACCTCTCCTCTGGGACCTCTAGGTGTTATAAACCTCTCCTATATGACCTCTAGGTGTTGTAAACCTCTCCTATATGACCTCTAGGTGTTATAAACCTCTCCTCTGGGACCTCTAGGTGTTATAAACCTCTCCTATATGACCTCTAGGTGTTGTAAACCTCTCCTATATGAACTCTAGGTGTTATAAACCTCTCCTCTGGGACCTCTAGGTGTTATATACCTCTCCTATATGACCTCTAGGTGTTATAAACCTCTCCTATATGAACTCTAGGTGTTATAAACCTCTCCTCTGTGACCTCTAGGTGTTATAAACCTCTCCTCTGGGACCTCTAGGTGTTATAAACCTCTCATCTTGGACCTCTAGGTGTTAAACCTCTCCTCTGGAGGTCCCAGAGGAGAGGTTTATAACGGCTGGAGGTCCCAGAGGAGAGGTTTATAACGGCTGGAGGTCCCAGAGGAGAGGTTTATAACGGCTGGAGGTACCAGAGGAGAGGTTTATAACGGCTGGAGGTACCAGAGGAGAGGTTTGGAACGGCTGGAGGTACCAGAGGAGAGGTTTATAACGGCTGGAGGTCCCAGAGGAGAGGTTTATAATGGCTGGAGGTCCAAGAGGAGAGGTTTATAACGGCTGGAGGTCCCAGAGGAGAAGTTTGAGAACGGCTGGAGGTCCCGGAGGAGAGGTTTATAACGGCTGGGGGTCCCAGAGGAGAGGTTTATAACGGCTGGAGGTCCCAGAGGAGAGGTTTATAACGGCTGGAGGTCCCAGAGGAGAGGTTTATAACGGCTGGAGATACCAGAGGAGAGGTTTATAACGGCTGGAGGTACCAGAGGAGAGGTTTATAACGGCTGGAGGTCCCGGAGGAGAGGTTTATAACGGCTGGAGGTCCCAGAGGAGAGGTTTATAACGGCTGGAGGTACCAGAGGAGAGGTTTATAACGGCTGGAGGTCCCAGAGGAGAGGTTTATAACGGCTGGAGGTACCAGAGGAGAGGTTTATAACGGCTGGAGGTCCCAGAGGAGAGGTTTCTAACGGCTGGAGGTACCAGAGGAGAGGTTTATAACGGCTGGAGGTACCAGAGGAGAGGTTTGGAAAAGGCTGGAGGTCCCAGAGAAGAGGTTTGGAAAAGGCTGAGCTATGTGTTTGCCAAACAACTTTACACGTCTGTTTCACACACAGGGAGGTATTGCAGTTGAATCACAATTCATGTTGATTAAAACAAATGATAATGACAGATTTGTATTTCTGTGTGTAGTAACCAGGTACTATTATTATGTACTGTGTTAGTTTAGAGATATTACAGGGTGAAAGATGGGGGTAACAGGAAGAGGAGGAGTCGAAGGGCAGTGGGCTGGATGACAGGAAGAGGAGGAGTCGAATGGCAGTGGGCTGGATGACAGGAAGAGGAGGAGTCGAATGGCAGTGGGCTGGATGACAGGAAGAGGAGGAGTCGAATGGCAGTAGGCTGAATGACAGGAAGAGGAGGAGTCGAATGGCAGTAGGCTGGATGACAGGAAGAGGAGGAGTCGAAGGGCAGTGGGCTGGATGACAGGAAGAGGAGGAGTCGAAGGGCAGTGGGCTGGATGACAGGAAGAGGAGGAGTCGAATGGCAGTGGGCTGGATGACAGGAAGAGGAGGAGTTGAAGGGCAGTGGGCTGGATGACAGGAAGAGGAGGAGTCGAAGGGCAGTGGGCTGGATGACAGGAAGAGGAAGAGTCGAAGGGCAGTGGGCTGGATGACAGGAAGAGGAGGAGTCGAAGGGCAGTGGGCTGGATGACAGGAAGAGGAGGAGTCGAAGGGCAGTGGGCTGGATGACAGGAAGAGGAAGAGTCGAAGGGCAGTGGGCTGGATGACAGGAAGAGGAGGAGTCGAAGGGCAGTGGGCTGGATGACAGGAAGAGGAGGAGTCGAAGGGCAGTGGGCTGGATGACAGGAAGAGGAGGAGTCGAATGGCAGTGGGCTGGATGACAGGAAGAGGAGGAGTTGAAGGGCAGTGGGCTGGATGACAGGAAGAGGAGGAGTCGAAGGGCAGTGGGCTGGATGACAGGAAGAGGAAGAGTCGAAGGGCAGTGGGCTGGATGACAGGAAGAGGAGGAGTCGAAGGGCAGTGGGCTGGATGACAGGAAGAGGAGGAGTCGAAGGGCAGTGGGCTGGATGACAGGAAGAGGAAGAGTCGAAGGGCAGTGGGCTGGATGACAGGAAGAGGAAGAGTCGAAGGGCAGTGGGCTGGATTCTAACCCTTATACCAATAAATGGCAATACTTCCTCGATATGGACAGCAAGACGGCCCTTCGACCCGATGAGGTGTTTCTACGCATGAGCTTAGCTAGCCAATGTCACCATGACATCACCTACAAGTGTAATCCAGGATTTCTATTGGAGAAGCCGTTTCTGCCTACCTTCGTAGATGATGGTGGAGGTTCCTGTCTGTAAGCAGGTGTTTCCTCTCTCACCATGCTTTTCCCACGTGTGATCCTCCATAATGTCTGGCGTGCTCACGCAGCAGAGGGAACAGCTGGCTCTGGTCTATTTATTTCCCCCTCCCCACGAAATAGGGAATATAGTGGAATTTGGTTCTTGTGTAAAATGGTACTTACTGAACTGTTGTATGCAAAATATGTTGTTGGCTTAAAGGACTTGTCCCCGTCCCCCCTCCAGAGGAAGTTGTCGTCACTATTTCAACGTAATTTCCTGTCCTAGAGATTAAATGCACGTTTTATGTTCCACCTCTAAAGAATGACGAAAGTTACTTCTACATTTTTTACGAATTGCGTTTCGAAATTTCCACGTGAAGTTTAAAACGGCTGTCAGTGTAGCTAGCCATCTTGCTAACCTTATCTAGCTAGCTAATGTTATGTTGTTGCTCAGATTTTTTGTGTTTTGTTTACTGTACTGTATTCAGAGGATTAGCCAGCTGGCTCTATGGCTGGTTCTGGAGCTGGATGTGTCAAAAGCATTGATTTGATTTAGGAGGAGGAAGAGGAGTAGTACTAGGTGGGATCTTAATTTGATCACCCTGTTGACGCAGAACATTTTCCTGCGCAGCATAAAATGCTTTGTGATTTACATAAATTCACTGAAATATGTCACGAAACTGGCTAACTAACTATAGCCTTCTGCTATTGAATCACTCGCTAAGTCTAAGGGTCCATAGCTACATGGTCTGTCACCTAATTTTAATGCGAGAGGTTCGAGTTTACGGACCGTGTTGTATGTACTTACCTGGAACCAGGACTAGCTCAGTCTTGACTCCTATTGGCTTGGCCAGCACAAACAGATTTTTTTTAATTTTTTTTATTTAAATGGTGACAGAAAGAAATATATAATTCACTTTCCCGTGGCAACGTGATGGCCAATACAAATCTTGTTGCTGCATGGTTATTTTTACTGCTGTGACAATGCCGGTCAAATTAAGATCCAACATTTGTAGTATTTTTTTTTTTTTAAGTTTGTGAGAAAAAAAAACGCGTTGATTCGGTTACAAAAACAGCTGTATCTTGATTGGTAGAAGTAATTTATCTTTTGATTGCCCGATTTTTAATATCAGAGAAGAATTACTAGCATGTCATAAGGCTCTAAGGGCCCGGTTCTGACGTAGGAAATGTATGCCTTTCCGACGCACTTCTCAGTCGTCGGTATTCAGACTGACCTTATGCAGGTGTGTTACAGGCTTTGCAGACTGGGTTCCCTTGCGGGTGCTGAATACATTTAGTTCAGTCTGAATACATTGAATTCAGTCTGAATACATTTAGTTCAGTCTGAATACATTTAGTTCAGTCTGAATACATTTAGTTCAGTCTGAATACATCTAATTCAGTCTGAATACATTGAATTCAGTCTGAATACATTTAGTTCAGTCTGAATACATTGAATTCAGTCTGAATACATTTAATTCAGTCGCTGAAAACACTTCCCGCTTTGCTAGCCAACAGATTTTTCTCGTGGAGTTTTCATTCAGTAGGGTTTTCAGTACATTTATCTAAAGTCGTCCCTTTTAAATTTGGTGTACCTTTTTTTTTAATTCGAATTTTCTCGACAGACTCTCACTAGAATATATGGAGAGAGAACGGATCAGAATATTAGGGATCAATGAAAGAAAGCTACGTAGATACACACAATTCTTCCCCTTTTTTAGCACCATTTGTATATTATTTTGGGTTAGGGAAGTATTTATGAATAATAACCCTGGAGAGCCTTTATTCACAAAATATATTGGTGAATCAACCAAAATGTGCCCTTCTCTGCGAGGCACTACGAACCCTCCCTGGTCTTTGTGGTTGAATCTGTGTTTGAAATTCACAGCTCGACTGATGGACCTTACAGTTAACTGTATGTGTTGAGTACAGAGATGAGGTAGTCGTTGAAAAAATCATGTTAAACACTTATTGCACACGGTGAGTCTATGCAACTTAGTATGTGACGAACAGGCCCCCCCATTTAACATCGAACAGGCCCCCCCATTTAACATCGAACAGGCCCCCCCATTTAACATCGAACAGGCCCCCCCATTTAACATCGAACAGGCCCCCCCATTTAACATCGAACAGGCCCCCCCATTTAACATCGAACAGGCCCCCCCATTTAACATCGAACAGGCCCCCCCATTTAACATCGAACAGGCCCCCCCATTTAACATCGAACAGGCCCCCCCATTTAACATCGAACAGGCCCCCCCATTTAACATCGAACAGGCCCCCCCATTTAACATCGAACAGGCCCCCCCATTTAACATCGAACAGGCCCCCCCATTTAACATCGAACAGGCCCCCCCATTTAACATCGAACAGGCCCCCCCATTTAACATCGAACAGGCCCCCCCATTTAACATCGAACAGGGCTGCACTTACGGTGAGCGGGTCGAGAGTTTCAAGTTCCTTGGTGTCCACATCACCAACAAACTATCATGGTCCAAACACACCAAGACAGTCATGAAGAGGGCACGACAACACCTTTTCCCAACATTTGGTATAGGTCACCATTTCTTCAAAATGTTCTACAGCTGCACCATCGAGAGCATCCCGACCGGTTGCATCACCGCCTGGTATGGCAACTGCGCGGCCTCCGACCGTAAGGTGCTACAGAGGGTAGTGCGAACGGCCCAGTACATCACTGGGGCCAAGCTTCCTGACATCCACGACCTCTATACCAGGCGGTGTCAGAGGAAGGCCCTAAAAATTGTCAAAGACTCCAGTCACCCAAGTCATAGACTGTTCTCTCTGCTACCGCACGTCAAGCGGTACCGGAGCGTCACGTCTAGGTCCAAAAGGCTCCTTAACAGCCTCTACCCCCAAGCCATAAGACTGCTGAACAATTAATCAAATGTTTCTTAACTTGCTTTCTTGAACTGCATTGTTGGTTAAGGGCTTGTAAGTAATCATTTCACGGTAAGGTGACTACACCTGTTGTATTTGGAGCATGTAACAAATCAAATTTGATTTGACTTTTTAAGCAAATGTTTACTCCTGAACTTATATAGGCATCGCCATAACAAATGGGTCGAATACTTATTGACTCAATACATTTCAGCTTTTCATTTTTAATTCATTTAAAAATATATATTTTTAAACATAATTCCACTTTGACATTATGGGGTATTGTGTGTGTGTATTCCAGTGACACAAAATCTCAATTTAATCCATTTTAAATTCAGTGTCAATGTAGTGTGTGAGTGAGTATACAGTGCATTCGGAAAGTATTCAGACACCTTGACTTTTTTCTACATTTTGTTACGTTACAGCCTTATTCTAAAATGGATTACATACATTTTAAAAATCCTCAATCTAGACACAATACCCCATAATGAAAAAGCGAAAACAGTTTTTTTTTTTTATGTTTAATAATTTATTAAATTTTAAAAACAGAAATACCTTATTTACATAAGTATTCAGACCCTTTGATATGAGACTCGAAATTGAGCTCAGGTGCATCCTGTTTCCATTGATCATCCTTGAGATGTTTCTACAACTTCATTGGAGTCCACCTGTGGTAAATTCAACTGATTGAACATGATTTGGAAAGGCACACACCTGTCTATATAAGGTCCCACAGTTGACAGTGCATGTCAGAGCAAAAACCAAGCCATGAGGTCGAAGGAATTGTCCGTAGAGCTCCAAGACAGGATTGTGTCGAGGCACAGATATGGAGAAGGGTACCAAAACATTTCTGCAGCATTGAAGGTTCCCAAGAACACAGTGGCCTCCATCATTCTTAAATGGAAGAAGTTTGGAACCACCAAGACTCTTCCTAGAGCCGCCCGGCCAAACTGAGCAATCGGGGGAGAAGGGCCTTGGTCAGGGAGGTGACCAAGAACCCAATGGTCACTCTGACAGAGCTCTAGAGTTTCTCTGTGGAGATGGGAGAACCTTCCAGAAGGACAGCCATCTCTGCAGCACTCCACCAAATCAGGCCTTTGTGGTAGAATGGCCAGACAGAAGCCACTCCTCAGTAAAAGGCACTTGACAGCCCGCTTGGTGTTTGCCAAAAGCCACCTAAAGACTGAAACCATGAGAAACAAGATTCTCTGGTCTGATGAAACCAAGATTGAACTCTCTGGCCTGAATGCCAAGCATCACATCTGGAGGAAACCTGGCACCATCTCTACGGTGAAGCATGGTGGTGGCAGCATCATGCTGTGGGGATGTTTATCAGCAGCAGGGACTGGGAGACTAGTCAGGATCAAGGGAAAGATGAACGGAGCGGTGAGAGAGAGAGACCTGAAAGTAACTGTGCAGCAACGCTCCCCATCCAACTTGACAGAGCTTGAGAGGATATGCAGAGAAGAATGTGAGAAACTCCCCAAATACAGGTGTGCCAAGCTTGTAGACTCAATTTAATCCATTTTAGAATAAGGCTGTAAAGTAACAAAATGTGGACAAAGTCAAGGGGTCTGAATACTTTCCGAAAGCACTGTATATTAAATGCATCAGAAAATGTATTTAATGCATTTCAAAGTAATGTATTTTAGAATATATTTTATAATGTATTTATATTTACAAATGTTTTTTGTGAAATTAATTCCAACATACATTTAAATGTATTTGTAAGAAATATTTGTTTTATAATTCAAATTTATGGCAAATATAAGAAATTGGCGAAATCATATTGTAACAAAATGGTGACTTTATTAACAATTAAGCTATTATGTATGCTGTTGCCTTGACTGTTGATCTGACTGTGTCAAAACTACAGTCACATTTCATAGCTATGCAGGAATCCATTGCTGATTTTTAAAACGTGTGTTTAAATACGGGCAGAACGAAAAGCATGCTGTTTTCAAACTCTCGTAAGAATGTTTCAGATGAACTACATGTTAACACTCTATGGTTCTCCAATCAAACGTGTTCCCACATATCAATACTTAGACATTGGGATTGTTTTTTTTTTAAACATATAGATGAGCTGGTTAAGAAGAAGCTAAGATTTAAAAGTAGTCTTTTTCTACAGAAACAGATTGTAACGTTCTCTAAGCGATAGGAAGCAGATTATTCAGTCAACCTTTTTATCTGTTGTTGATAATGGTAGTATTATTAATCAAAGAGCAGCTGCTAGTGTAACGGATGTGAAATGGCTAGCTAGTTAGCGGATACGTTTGTGGAGCGATGGGTAACGACGCTTCGTGGGTGACTGTTGTTGATGTGTGCAGAAGGTCCCTGGTTCGCGCCCGTGTCGGGGCGAGGGGACGGTCTAAAGTTATACTGTTACACTACTACTCTTAAACCTTTAGATGTCATCCACCATAGTGCCGTTTGTTTTGTTACAGGTGACAGTTTTAATACTCATCACTGCATCCTGTATCAAAAGGTTGTCTGGACTTCGTTAAAGACCCGTAGATCTCTACATGACTCCCGTTTTGTTTACAACGCCCTACTTCATCAACATCTGTCTTATCTAACTTTGCTGTTGAAGTATAGACACGTGATTTGTCCTAACCAGTTCACAGGATTGGTTAACTAGAGGTTCCTAACCAGTTCACAGGATTGGTTAACTCTTGAGGTTCCTAACCAGTTCACAGGATTGGTTAACTCTTGAGGATCCTAACCAGTTCACAGGATTGGTTAACTCTTGAGGATCCTAACCCGTTCACAGGATTGGTTAACTCTTGAGGTTCCTAACCCGTTCACAGGATTGGTTAACTGTTGAGGATCCTAACCAGTTCACAGGATTGGTTAACTCTTGAGGATCCTAACCCGTTCACAGGATTGGTTAACTCTTGAGGATCCTAACCCGTTCACAGGATTGGTTAACTCTTGAGGTTCCTAACCAGTTCACAGGATTGGTTAACTCTTGAGGATCCTAACCAGTTCACAGGATTGGTTAACTCTTGAGGATCCTAACCAGTTCACAGGATTGGTTAACTCTTGAGGTTCCTAACCAGTTCACAGGATTGGTTAACTCTTGAGGTTCCTAACCAGTTCACAGGATTGGTTAACTCTTGAGGTTCCTAACCAGTTCACAGGATTGGTTAACTCTTGAGGTTCCTAACCAGTTCACAGGATTGGTTAACTCTTGAGGTTCCTAACCAGTTCACAGGATTGGTTAACTCTTGAGGTTCCTAACCAGTTCACAGGATTGGTTAACTAGAGGTTCCTAACCTGTTCACAGGATTGGTTAACTCTTGAGGTTCCTAACAGTTCACAGGATTGGTTAACTCATGAGGTTCCTAACCCGTTCACAGGATTGGTTAACTCTTGAGGTTCCTAACCTGTTCACGGGATTGGTTAACTCTTGAGGTTCCTAACCCGTTCACAGGATTGGTTAACTCATGAGGATCCTAACCCGTTCACAGGATTGGTTAACTCTTGAGGATCCTAACCAGTTCACAGGATTGGTTAACTCTTGAGGATCCTAACCAGTTCACAGGATTGGTTAACTCTTGAGGTTCCTAACCAGTTCACAGGATTGGTTAACTCTTGAGGTTCCTAACCAGTTCACAGGATTGGTTAACTCTTGAGGTTCCTAACCAGTTCACAGGATTGGTTAACTCTTGAGGTTCCTAACCAGTTCACAGGATTGGTTAACTCTTGAGGTTCCTAACCAGTTCACAGGATTGGTTAACTCTTGAGGTTCCTAACCAGTTCACAGGATTGGTTAACTAGAGGTTCCTAACCTGTTCACAGGATTGGTTAACTCTTGAGGTTCCTAACAGTTCACAGGATTGGTTAACTCATGAGGTTCCTAACCCGTTCACAGGATTGGTTAACTCTTGAGGTTCCTAACCTGTTCACGGGATTGGTTAACTCTTGAGGTTCCTAACCCGTTCACAGGATTGGTTAACTCATGAGGATCCTAACCCGTTCACAGGATTGGTTAACTCTTGAGGATCCTAACCTGTTCACAGGATTGGTTAACTCTTGGGGTTCCTAACCTGTTCACAGGATTGGTTAACTCTTGAGGTTCCTAACCTGTTCACAGGATTGGTTAACTCTTGAGGATCCTAACCTGTTCACAGGATTGGTTAACTCTTGGGGTTCCTAACCTGTTCACAGGATTGGTTAACTCTTGAGGTTCCTAACCTGTTCACAGGATTGGTTAACTCTTGAGGTTCCTAACCTGTTCACAGGATTGGTTAACTCTTGAGGATCCTAACCCATTCACAGGATTGGTTAACTCTTGAGGATCCTAACCCGTTCACAGGATTGGTTAACTCTTGAGGTTCCTAACCTGTTCACAGGATTGGTTAACTCTTGAGGTTCCTAACCCATTCACAGGATTGGTTAACTCTTGAGGATCCTAACCCGTTCACAGGATTGGTTAACTCTTGAGGATCCTAACCTGTTCACAGGATTGGTTAACTCTTGAGGTTCCTAACCTGTTCACAGGATTGGTTAACTCTTGAGGATCCTAACCCGTTCACAGGATTGGTTAACTCTTGAGGTTCCTAACCTGTTCACAGGATTGGTTAACTCTTGAGGATCCTAACCAGTTCACAGGATTGGTTAACTCATGAGGTTCCTAACCTGTTCACAGGATTGGTTAACTCTTGAGGATCCTAACCCGTTCACAGGATTGGTTAACTCTTGAGGTTCCTAACCTGTTCACAGGATTGGTTAACTAGAGGTTCCTAACCAGTTCACAGGATTGGTTAACTCTTGAGGTTCCTAACCCGTTCACAGGATTGGTTAACTCTTGAGGTTCCTAACCTGTTCACAGGATTGGTTAACTCTTGAGGATCCTAACCCGTTCACAGGATTGGTTAACTCTTGAGGATCCTAACCCGTTCACAGGATTGGTTAACTCTTGAGGTTCCTAACCTGTTCACAGGATTGGTTAACTCTTGAGGTTCCTAACCCATTCACAGGATTGGTTAACTCTTGAGGATCCTAACCCGTTCACAGGATTGGTTAACTCTTGAGGATCCTAACCTGTTCACAGGATTGGTTAACTCTTGAGGTTCCTAACCTGTTCACAGGATTGGTTAACTCTTGAGGATCCTAACCCGTTCACAGGATTGGTTAACTCTTGAGGATCCTAACCAGTTCACAGGATTGGTTAACTCATGAGGTTCCTAACCTGTTCACAGGATTGGTTAACTCTTGAGGATCCTAACCCGTTCACAGGATTGGTTAACTCTTGAGGTTCCTAACCTGTTCACAGGATTGGTTAACTAGAGGTTCCTAACCAGTTCACAGGATTGGTTAACTCTTGAGGTTCCTAACCCGTTCACAGGATTGGTTAACTCTTGAGGTTCCTAACCTGTTCACAGGATTGGTTAACTCTTGAGGTTCCTAACCTGTTCACAGGATTGGTTAACTAGAGGTTCCTAACCAGTTCACAGGATTGGTTAACTCTTGAGGTTCCTAACAGTTCACAGGATTGGTTAACTCATGAGGTTCCTAACCAGTTCACAGGATTGGTTAACTCATGAGGATCCTAACCTGTTCACAGGATTGGTTAACTCTTGAGGTTCCTAACCTGTTCACAGGATTGGTTAACTCTTGAGGTTCCTAGGGTCTCCACCCAGCTAGATAAATCTGATTTTAGTTTTAATTCCAAATACATTTCATCTTGCTGTTCTGGTGCTTTTCGGCCTATTTAAAGTCTTGATTGACGACTTATTTTGTGGAGGAATATAACTGTTTTTCTGGGTGATGTTTTATTTCCCATGACTGTGTTTTTGTATTTTAGTGTGTGTATATGTTTAAGTATGTGTATATTGTATTATGCAGGGCATATTTGGAAATGAGAGCTAGGTTTCAATGTGTCTTCCCTTTAAATAAATAATTAAACATTATGAAAACTTAGTAGGCTCCTTGGTATCACATGCACTTACAGTTGAAGTCGGAAGTTTACATACACCTTAGCCAAATACATTTAAACTCAGTTTTTCACAATTCCTGACATTTAATCCTAGTAAAAATTCCCTGTGTTGGTCTATTTTCACTAAAGCGGTATTGTAAACACATTTTGGAAAATTACGTGGATATATTGAAGCAACATCTCAAGACATCAGTCAGGAAGTTAAAGATTGGTCGCAAATGGATCTTCCAAATGGACAATGACCCCAAGCATACTTCCAAAGTTGTGTCAAAAAATGGCTTAAGGACAACAAAGTCAAGGTATTGGAGTGGCCATTACAAAGCCCTGACCTCAATTCTATAGAAATATTGTGGGCAGAACTGAAAAGCGTGTGCGAGTAAGGAGGCCTACAAACCTGACTCAGTTACACCAGCTCTGTCAGGAGGAATGGGACAAAATTCACCAGACTTACTGTGGGAAGCTTGTGGAAGGCTACCCGAAACATTTGACCCAAGTTAAACAATTTAAAGGCAATGCTACCAAATACTAATTGAGTGTATGTAAACTTCTGACCCACTGGGAATGTGATGAAAGCTGAAATAAATCATTCTCTACTATTATTCTGACATTTCACATTCTTAAAATAAAATGGTGATCCTAACTGACCTAAATTATTAGCGTGAGGAACATGGGCTACTAACAGCTTGCTATTGCTTATATTTTAGCCTACTTGGTAAATACTTTTATATCTTCTTCTTGATCTGCAGTTGGTTGAGGGCTTGTAAGTCAGCATTTCACAGTAAGGTCTACACCTGTTGTATTCAGCATTTCACAGTAAGGTTACACCTGTTGTATTCAGCATTTCACAGTAAGGTTACACCTGTTGTATTCAGCATTTCACAGTAAGGTCTCCACCTGTTGTATTCGGATTATACCCTGATGAAGACAGCTTGCCTGTCGAAACGTTGGACATTACATTTTTGTATCTTGAGCTCCTAGAGTGTGCGGCTCTCCTTTTTATTTTCAAGTTTTCTACTCCGCTAGCCAGCACCTCGTCTAAATAGGTGTGCGTTTCTTTTTCCTCTAGAGTATTCGGCACATGTGACAAATAAAGTTTGATTTGATTGAAATGTTTAAAAAAAATAACATTGTATGGGAAGTACCACCAACCGAGTCTGAAAGTCTGAATGAACGGTATCAAACATATCGTTTCCACGTTTGATACCGTATCGTCCACTCCATCCTTGCAATATGAGTGAAATAGTTTTCCTTCCAATTTGTTTTTATTAACTATGTTAAAAAGCAGCTTGTCTGTGTTTGAATGGTGTGGGCATATTCCGGTCATAAGGCCGTCAATGTAAAGAAGAATGTGTTCTTAACTGACTTCCCTTGTTAATTAAAGGTAAAAAAAATATTCATCATAATAATTTAAATATTCATGCAGGTAGATCACTGATTGGCCAGTTCAGCCTCCTC
The DNA here is from genome assembly GCF_045679555.1 of Salvelinus alpinus. Lineage (NCBI taxonomy): Eukaryota > Metazoa > Chordata > Actinopteri > Salmoniformes > Salmonidae > Salvelinus > Salvelinus alpinus. The sequence continues at coordinate 72,367,931 of NC_092096.1, forward strand.
TAGACTGCTGACATCATACTCTGAGGAAATTGGAAGCATCTTTTTAACGGTCTGTTAGAGATGGGATTTTCAAAGTGTTTTTTCTATGAGGATAGGATGACTCAACAACATTATTTGGGTAATGAGTTAACAGAATATTAACTTTTTAAAATGAGATTTTCACTTGACAGTGACAGTGTATCAGCTTTCTAATGTGATAAAAAAATACTGGATGAATAACATTTTTGGTGAAGTAAATGTCTGAACGGGACAACTTAGTCAAATAAAGGACAACTTGGTGAAGTAAAGTCAAAACAATGACAATTATTATTCCAAACAGACTTCCAGAATAAGGATAAGCAACCCAACCCACCCAGCCAGCCAATCAAATAACCAACCCTCTGCCCACCCACCCAGCCAATCAAATAACCAAACTACTACCAAACCTGTCAATTAACCAACCCACCCAACTAATAAATTAACCAGCCCACCAACCAACCAATTCACCCAACCAATCAATTTAGCAACCCAACCAACCAAACATTTAACCAACTCATCAACCAACCAATCAATCTTTACTGTCGGCAGAAAATAGAATAATTCTGGCCTCCTCTGAGTAGATTTCTGGGATTCCAGACTTCCCGGAACCCGGTTGGATCACAGCTCATCTCCGCCCCTCACGGCCAGACGGAGGTTGATCCAGAATTCTGCCCTCCTCTCGTCCTCCTGCGGCCACTCCAGGTAGGTACGGGAGCTCATCAACTTGCGGAGCTTGCAGAAGCGTTTTGGAACGTCGTCCTTGGGATGTTCAAACACACACACACACACACACACAGATACACACACACACACACAGATACACACACACACACACAGATACACACACACACACACAGATACACACATTTGATCATCCTTGAAGATGGGATGAGTTAACACAAGGGTTGTCTCCCAAATGACACCCTATTCCCTATATAGTGCACTACTTTAGACCAGAGCTCTATGGAACCCTATTCCCTATATAGTGCACTACTTTATACCAGAGCCCTATAGAACCCTATTCCCTATATAGTGCACACTATATAGTGCACTACTTTAGACCAGAGCCCTATAGAACCCTATTCCCTATATAGTGCACTAATAGGGTGTCATTTGATGTGTAACCTAGCTCCTCCCTACCTTGGAGATGGGTTCCAGAAGCACCAGGACGGCCGCCTCGGAGTCCCCGTCAAACAGACGGAAGTGGGAAAAGTCCAACTCGTACCTGGAACAACAATATTATATAACTATTAACTCCACTCTGAGCTCCACTCTGAGCTCCACTATTAACTCAGCTCTGAGCTCCACTATTAACTCAGCTCTGAGCTCCACTATTAACTCCACTCTGAGCTCCACTATTAATTCCACTCTGAGCTCCACTATTAACTCCACTCTGAGTTCCACCCTGAGCTCCACTATTAACTCCACTCTGAGCTCCACTATTAATTCCACTCTGAGTTCCACTCTGAGCTCCACTATTAACTCCACTCTGAGTTCCACCCTGAGCTCCACTATTAACTCCACTCTGAGCTCCACACTGAGCTCCACTATTAACTCCACTCTGAGCTCCACTATTAACTCCACTCTGAGCTCCACTATTAATTCCACTCTGAGCGCCACTATTAACTCCACTCTGAGCTCCACTATTAACTCCACTCTGAGCTCCACTATTAACTCCACTCTGAGCTCCACTATTAATTCCACTCTGAGCTCCACTATTAACTCCACTCTGAGCTCCACTATTAACTCCACTCTGAGCTCCACTATTAATTCCACTCTGAGCGCCACTCTGAGCTCCACTATTAACTCCACTATTAACTCCACTCTGAGCTCCACTATTAACTCCACTCTGAGCTCCACTATTAATTCCACTCTGAGCTCCACTATTAACTCCACCCTGAGCTCCACTATTAACTCCACTCTGAGCTCCACTATTAATTCCACTCTGAGCGCCACTCTGAGCTCCACTATTAACTCCACTCTGAGCTCCACTATTAACTCCACTCTGAGCTCCACTATTAACTCCACTCTGAGCTCCAATCTGAGCTCCACTATTAACTCCACTCTGAGCTCCACTATTAACTCCACTCTGAGCTCCACTCTGAGCTCCACTATTAACTCCACTCTGAGCTCCACTATTAACTCCACTCTGAGATCCACTGTTAACTCCACTCTGAGCTCCACTCTGAGCTCCACTATTAATTCCACTCTGAGCTCCACTCTGAGCTCCACTATTAACTCCACTCTGAGCTCCACTATTAACTCCACTCTGAGATCCACTATTAATTCCACTCTGAGCTCCACTATTAACTCCACTCTGAGCTCCACTCTGAGCTCCACTATTAACTCCACTCTGAGCTCCACTATTAACTCCACTCTGAGCTCCACTATTAACTCCGTTCTGAGCTCCACTATTAACTCCACTCTGAGCTCCACTATAACTCCACTCTGAGCTCCACTATTAACTCCTCTGAGCTCCACTCTGAGCTCCACTCTGAGCTCCACTATTAACTCCACTCTGAGCTCCACTATTAACTCCACTCTGAGCTCCACTATTAACTCCTCTGAGCTCCACTCTGAGCTCCACTCTGAGCTCCACTCTGAGCTCCACTATTAACTCCACTCTGAGCTCCACTATTAACTCCACTCTGAGCTCCACTATTAACTCCACTCTGAGCTCCACTATTAACAACACTATTGTTATGTGGGGGCAAACTACCTGCCCTCCAGGACACCTACACCACCCGATGTCACAGGAAGGCCAAAAAGATCATCAAGGACAACAACCACCCGAGCCACTGCCTGTTCACCCCGCTATCATCCAGAAGGCGAGGTCAGTACAGGTGCATCAACCTGCCCTCCAGGACACCTACACCACCCGATGTCACAGGAAGGCCAAAAAGATCATCAAGGACAACAACCACCCGAGCCACTGCCTGTTCACCCCCGCTATCATCCAGAAGGCGAGGTCAGTACAGGTGCATCAAAGCAGGGACCGAGAGACTGAAAAACAGCTTCTATCTCAAGGCCATCAGACTGTTAAACAGCCACCACTAACTCAGAGAGGCTGCTGCCAACATACAGACTTGATATCATTGGCCCCTTTAATAAATGGATCACTAGTCACTAGTCACTCCACTCTGAGCTCCACTATTAACTCAGCTCTGAGCTCCACTATTAACTCAGCTCTGAGCTCCACTATTAACTCCACTCTGAGCTCCACTATTAATTCCACTCTGAGTTCCACTCTGAGCTCCACTATTAACTCCACTCTGAGTTCCACCCTGAGCTCCACTATTAACTCCACTCTGAGCTCCACTATTAATTCCACTCTGAGTTCCACTCTGAGCTCCACTATTAACTCCACTCTGAGTTCCACCCTGAGCTCCACTATTAACTCCACTCTGAGCTCCACTCTGAGCTCCACACTGAGCTCCACTATTAACTCCACTCTGAGCTCCACTATTAACTCCACTCTGAGCTCCACTATTAATTCCACTCTGAGCGCCACTATTAACTCCACTCTGAGCTCCACTATTAACTCCACTCTGAGCTCCACTATTAACTCCACTCTGAGCTCCACTATTAATTCCACTCTGAGCTCCACTATTAACTCCACTCTGAGCTCCACTATTAACTCCACTCTGAGCTCCACTATTAATTCCACTCTGAGCGCCACTCTGAGCTCCACTATTAACTCCACTATTAACTCCACTCTGAGCTCCACTATTAACTCCACTCTGAGCTCCACTATTAATTCCACTCTGAGCTCCACTATTAACTCCACCCTGAGCTCCACTATTAACTCCACTCTGAGCTCCACTATTAATTCCACTCTGAGCGCCACTCTGAGCTCCACTATTAACTCCACTCTGAGCTCCACTATTAACTCCACTCTGAGCTCCACTATTAACTCCACTCTGAGCTCCAATCTGAGCTCCACTATTAACTCCACTCTGAGCTCCACTATTAACTCCACTCTGAGCTCCACTCTGAGCTCCACTATTAACTCCACTCTGAGATCCACTGTTAACTCCACTCTGAGCTCCACTCTGAGCTCCACTATTAATTCCACTCTGAGCTCCACTCTGAGCTCCACTAATAACTCCACTCTGAGCTCCACTATTAACTCCACTCTGAGATCCACTATTAATTCCACTCTGAGCTCCACTATTAACTCCACTCTGAGCTCCACTCTGAGCTCCACTATTAACTCCACTCTGAGCTCCACTATTAACTCCACTCTGAGCTCCACTATTAACTCCACTCTGAGCTCCACTATTAACTCCTCTGAGCTCCACTCTGAGCTCCACTATTAACTCCACTCTGAGCTCCACTATTAACTCCACTCTGAGCTCCACTATTAACTCCACTCTGAATTCCACTATTAACTCCTCTGAGCTCCACTCTGAGCTCCACTATTAACTCCACTCTGAGCTCCACTATTAACTCCGTTCTGAGCTCCACTATTAACTCCACTCTGAGCTCCACTATAACTCCACTCTGAGCTCCACTATTAACTCCTCTGAGCTCCACTCTGAGCTCCACTCTGAGCTCCACTCTGAGCTCCACTATTAACTCCACTCTGAGCTCCACTATTAACTCCACTCTGAGCTCCACTATTAACTCCTCTGAGCTCCACTCTGAGCTCCACTCTGAGCTCCACTCTGAGCTCCACTATTAACTCCACTCTGAGCTCCACTATTAACTCCACTCTGAGCTCCACTATTAACTCCACTCTGAGCTCCACTATTAACAACACTATTGTTATGTGGGGGCAAACTACCTGCCCTCCAGGACACCTACACCACCCGATGTCACAGGAAGGCCAAAAAGATCATCAAGGACAACAACCACCCGAGCCACTGCCTGTTCACCCCGCTATCATCCAGAAGGCGAGGTCAGTACAGGTGCATCAACCTGCCCTCCAGGACACCTACACCACCCGATGTCACAGGAAGGCCAAAAAGATCATCAAGGACAACAACCACCCGAGCCACTGCCTGTTCACCCCCGCTATCATCCAGAAGGCGAGGTCAGTACAGGTGCATCAAAGCAGGGACCGAGAGACTGAAAAACAGCTTCTATCTCAAGGCCATCAGACTGTTAAACAGCCACCACTAACTCAGAGAGGCTGCTGCCAACATACAGACTTGATATCATTGGCCCCTTTAATAAATGGATCACTAGTCACTTTAATAATGGCACATTAATAATGATATTTACATATCTTGCATTACTCATCCTATATGTATATACTGTATTTTATACCATCTATTGCCTATACCGGTCGGTCATTGCTCATCCATATATTTATATGTATATATTCTTATTCCATCCATTAACTTAGATTTGTGTGTATTAGGTGGTTGTTGTGGAGTTGTTAGATTACTTGTTAGATACTACTGCACTGTTGGAACTAGAAGCACAAGCATTTCGCTACACTCACATTAACATCTGCTAACCATGTGACCAATAACATCTGCTAACCATGTGACCAATAACATCTGCTAACCATGTGACCAATAACATCTGCTAACCATGTGACCAATAACATCTGCTAACCATGTGACCAATAACATCTGCTAACCATGTGACCAATAAAATTTGATTTGATTTGTATTGTTACATTTTGCAGTAGGGACACTGTTAAACAGCAGTATTGTTATGTGTTGCAGCAGGAACACTATTAAACAACAGTATCGTTATGTGTTGCAGCAGGGACACATTGGATTGCAACACTTGTGTTGCTACCACCCTACTACAGTAACCAGCAGCCATCTCTTCCGGGCGCCATCTCAAGCATGAATCTGTAATGATGCTTAGATGTTGATCTTAATGAATTATAGTTGTAGTAGGCCCCATTCTGCATAGTAGTAAGACAGGACAGAATGACACAGTACCGGCACCACTCAGAGTGGACAAAGTGTTCCGACAGGATGAAGAGGGTGCGTCGACTGCGTTCCATCGCATTGATGATGTTGTCGATGATCCAGTGGCCTAAAGAAATAAAGAAATAAATTAAACAAAATACATTCAATTTAAACCGCCTTTCAAAGAATCCTAAGGACACGGTACAACAAAACCAAACAGATAAAAAAGCAAGGGATGAAAACTTGAACAAGCTAGCTAAGAAGAGTGGGAAGAACGTGAGGGAATAATTTAATGGATTAAATCAATCGACCTGGCAGGAAGTCTCTCTTGTGGAGGCAGAGGGAGAGCGGAGGCTGGGAATTCTCCAGTTCTGGAACCAGGAGTTCTTCGACCCACTCTGCGTCTTGCTCGCTGTACGACACAAACGCATCATAGCAGAGGGGTTCGGCATCCCGGCGCTTCTGGTTCCCGGAGTTCCGTTTGGCTTTAAGCCACGCCCACATCATCCTCACGTACCACACCGCGTGGAGCTTCCAGAGCAGAATTACGAACATGATTCCGGAAACGAGCATGCAACCGCAGAGTGCGGACACGAGGAGGATGCGGTGACATTGGAACGGTGAGAGCCGGACGCGGTCGACCCTCTGGCCCTGTAAATCAAATATTATTTATTATATGCACGGGATTAGGGCTGCAAAAATCCGGGTACATTCCCACAATTCCGAGGATTCCCAGATTTCCTGCTTATTCCAACCTGATTCCGGATATCTTTAAGCCCGGGATTTCTGGGAAACCTGGGACTTTTTTTGGAAAGTTACACGATTTTCGCAACCCTACACAGGATATAGTGAAGTATACACAGTACTGAGAAATGCAAACTCTCCTCAAAGTATATTTGATGATAAAAATAGAATAATCAGTAAAAAAATAAGATAAACGTACAAATAAGCATTTAGTGAAGAGAATAAGAATATAATAGTTAACATTAATAATAAAAATGGTACTAATGGTACTAATAGTGATAAATAATAGTAAATATAGTAAATATATAAATGACCTGCAGGGGCAGCGGTGAGTCACAAAGGTAGTTATCCCATCTGTCTGTTAGCTCAACGCTGCCCTCTACTGCTCCACCCCACCTCCACACCATGAAGTAGACAAACTCACAGGAACACACAAAACTGAAGAAGAAGAAGAATTAGGATGGGAATTATGGGCTGCAGGGATCATTGATTTTAGAATCGATAGAGACTAAACAAAAAAAAACAATCTAAGGCAGGACCCTATTACCTACGTAGGGTACTAGTACTTTTGAGCACCCACAGACCTGTTCTGACCGGCCTGCAGTGCTCGGAGCCTCCTGTAGAGTCGGAGGTCCACGGGTCCAAACATGTTGAGAGTGTTGCTCTGGATCAGGAGAACCTCCAGGCTGGGGAACAAAACAAATGTCCTTTTCTCGATTGTTGACTCCAACTAAATGCCCTTTCATTTATTTACGTAAGAGGATAACAGTTTGAGCTATGAGTTAAGCTAAGACTTGGGTCGTACGTATTACATCTCAGAATAGGAGTGCTCCTTTACATGTTGATCAGACCGCTCACGCGTGTGCGTCCGCGTGCGCCATTTGTCCTGGGATATAAACATCGGGTTGTTATTTTATCTGAAATGCACAAGGTCCTCGACTCCGATAATTAATCCACAGATAATGTAGCAAACCGAGTTAGTTTCTAGTAATCTCTCCTCCTTCAGGCTTCTTCTTCTTTGAACTTTATATGGCGGTTGGCAAACAACTTTAAGGCGCATTACCACCACCAACTGGACTGGAGTGTGGACCTCAGTTCATCTTTCAATCACCCACGTGGGTATATGCTCCTAACAACCAATGTGGAGAGGCGGGACTTGCAGCGCATCAAAGAGTTACAAATAGAACCAAGTTCTATTTTAGCACCTGGCTACGCAGACGCTCGTTGACGATCAGTGTTGGTGCAATGATTGAATAACTTGCATGTGTACGTTTATTTCTGCGACGCGAGCAGAATGGTCAGCATGTCAGGATCAGTTTGCATAGATCAAACTGATTAATAAGATTACATGGGATAAGGGGAACCTGATCCTAGATCTGCACTCTTGCACTCTTATTCTGAGATGCTTGATGCATACGGGCTCATCACCTTGATTTATTTATGCAAGACAAGAAGAGTTGAGCTAAGAGCTGAGCTAAGAAAATAAATATATTATTTATGTACGTATTTCCCCAAAATATATGGGGGATTGGAGATGACGCAGACAACTACATTGATAGAAGCTATAATCTATCTGCTATATTAAAACTGATTGACCCCCCAATTTGTTGGGCTAAGAGTGTAGCTAAGAGTGTAGCTAAGAGTGTAGCTAAGAGTTGAGCACGTCTCTTTCTCGATACCTCGGGAACAACCATCCAGGAGGCAGACGCATCAACTTGTTCCCAGAGAGGTGCAGCTCCCTCAGGGCCGGGAGAGCAACACTATGGAAGGCTGTCAGGTCGTTGTGTCCCAGATCCAGGATCTCCAGGGTCGGGGGCAGACAGGGGGTGACCCTCCGCAGCTTAGCCCCCGAGAGGTTGAGGTGAGTCAGGGTCTGTGGCCAGGAGCAGGTGGGAGGCATGGAGGTGTAGGCGTTCTGACTGATGTCCAGGTGGACTAGTTTGTCCAGACGGGTGACGAGCTGAGGTGATTTGAAATTAAAAGAGAAAATATGTTTTATTATTATTAATAATTCTACCTAGTACTTATTTAGTATTTCTCTTAAAATGGAAAGACTAAAACAGAAGGATGCTTATTTGACCATTTTTTTTATTTTTATTATTATTCATTATTATCAATGGGCTTTCTTCAGTCCTCTTCTCGAGGTTGAAAACAATACGATGTACAAAAAGATAAATAGAAGCAGTACAAGTTAATGGTGTCGCCTAACTAGAAGTCTTAACCAAATTACATTACCTAGGCTGTGCTTCAAACTAGTGCACTATGTAGGGAATATGGCTCTGGTCTAAAGTAGTCCACTATATAGGGAATAGGGTTCTATAGGGCTCTGGTCTAAAGTAGTGCACTATATAGGGAATAGGGTTCTATAGGGCTCTGGTCTAAAGTAGTGCACTATATAGGGAATAGGGTTCCATAGGGCTCTGGTCTAAAGTAGTGTACTATATAGGGAATAGGGTTCTATAGGGCTCTGGTCTAAAGTAGTGCACTATAGGGAATAGGGTTCTAAAGGGCTCTGGTTCAAAGTAGTTCACTATGTAGGGAAGAGGGTTCTATAGGGCTCTGGTTCAAAGTAGTTCACTATGTAGGGAATAGGGTTCTATAGGGCTCTGGTTCAAAGTAGTTCACTATGTAGGGAATAAGGTTCTATAGGGCCCTGGTTCAAAGTAGTTCACTATGTAGGGAAGAGGGTTCTATAGGGCCCTGGTTCAACGTAGTTCACTATGTAGGGAATAGGGTTCTATAGGGCCCTGGTTCAACGTAGTTCACTATGTAGGGAAGAGGGTTCTATAGGGCCCTGGTTCAACGTAGTTCACTATGTAGGGAAGAGGGTTCTATAGGGCCCTGGTTCAACGTAGTTCACTATGTAGGGAATAGGGTTCTATAGGGCCCTGGTTCAACGTAGTTCACTATGTAGGGAATAGGGTTCTATAGGGCCCTGGTTCAAAGTAGTTCACTATGTAGGGAAGAGGGTTCTATAGGGCCCTGGTTCAACGTAGTTCACTATGTAGGGAATAGGGTTCTATAGGGCCCTGGTTCAACGTAGTTCACTATGTAGGGAATAGGGTTCCATTTGGGATGCAGGCTCAGAGACAGGGAGTTGTTGCACCCTATTCCCTATATAGTGCCCTACTTTTGACCAGAGCCATACGGACAGTCAAATAGGATAAAAATGTAAAAGTGCACTGTGGTAGTGCACTGTTATGTAGGGAATAGGGTGCCACAGTTACACACTTTGCTGATGAGGGAAAGGGACTTTAGGGCATTGTCGCTGACGTTAATAACTCTGAGATTCCTCAGGATCCCCTTCCCGTGACACAGAGATTCCGTCAAGGTCAGGTCGGTCAGTAGGTTACCACTCAGGTCCAGGTACACCATTTGGGTCAACAGGTGAGAGGTCAGACACGGCATCACAAACACCTGGAGGGAGAGACAGATTTGTTCCATTGGTTTGTTAATGATCATAAAGTGATTCGGTAATTTTTCAATAACATTACGTACGCCCTTTGACCAATCAGATTGCTTGGCTGGAACTAACCGTTTCTTAATTATAAATAGTGTACATACTATTCGGTAATAAGTATTTCATTATTTGTAAAACAAATTATAAACATGTTTACCTTACAGTTAATGATAGAGATATGTCTCAGGTTTTTCAGTAGAAATCCCACAGGCAGGAAGGAGGTGAACTTATAGACATTCAGGATCTGATAATAAAACATAAAAAAGATATAAACTGAACAAAAATATAAATGCAACATGTAAAGTGTTGGTCCCATGTTTCATGAGCTGAAATAAAAGATCCCAGAAATGTTCCACATGCGCACAAAAAGCTTATTTCTCTCAAATGTGTTTTATATCCCTGTTATTAAGCATTTCTCCTTTGCAAAGATAATCCATCTACATGACACCCGTTGCATATCAACAAGCTGATTAAACAGCATGATCATTACACAGGTGCACCTTGTGCTGGGGACAATAAAAGGCCACTCTAAAATGTGCAGTTTTGTCACACAACACCATGCTGACTGCAGGAATGTCCACCGGAGCTGTTGCCAGATAATTTAATGTTCATTTCTCTACCATAAGCCACGTCCAACGTAATTTAAGAGGTTGGCAGTACGTCCAAGTTGGCAGTACGTCCAACCGGCCTCACAACCGCAGACCACGTGTAACCACGCCAACCCAGGACCTCCACATCCTTCTTCTTCTTCTCCTTCACTCTCTGAGACAATCGCGTGTTATTGATGACAATTTGACGGAGATACCGTGACGAGATCCCGAGGCCCGTTGTCGTGCCATTCATCCGCTGCCATCACCTCATGTTTCAGCATGATAATACACGGCCCCATGTCGCAAGGATCTGTACACAATTCCTGGAACCTGAAAATGTCCCAGTTCTTCCATGGCCTGCATACTTACCAGACATATCACCCATTGAGCATGTTTGGAATGCTCTGGATCGACGTGTACAACAGCATGTTCCAATTTTGTCCAATATCCAGCACATTCGTACAGCCATTGAAGAGGAGTGGGACAACATTCCACAATCAACAGCCTGATTAACTCTATACAAAGGAGATGTGTCGCGTTGAATGAGGCAAATGGTGGTCACGCCAGATACTGATTGGTTTTCTGATCCATGCCCCTACCCTTTTTTTAAAAAGTCATCTGTGACCAACAGGTACAATATCTGTATTCCCAGTCATGTGAAATCCATAGATTAGGGCCTAATCAATTAATTTCAATTAACTGATTTCCTTATATGAATTGTAATTCTTTGAAATTCTTGCATGTTGTGTTTTATATTTTTTGTTCAGTGTAATAATAATGTATGTTATTTATATATTTATTTATATTTCAAATACTTATGTACATCTGACATCTGACCAACCAATCACCTTAGCCGTTATGCCAAGAGATCCCAAACCTCTTGACGAGTGTTGTGTTAAGGTCTCTAACAATACTACCTCACCTCGATGTTTCTGAAGTAGACTGTGTCCAGGTTGTCGAGGTGAGTCCGTCTAGCATGCTTCCAGGAGCCTGCATATGGAAATAGATTTCTATCAGGATTCTGCATATGGAAATAGCTTTCTATCAGGATTCTGCATATGGAAATAGCTTTCTATCAGGATTCTGCATATGGAAATAGCTTTCTATCAGGATTCTGCATATGGAAATAGCTTTCTATCAGGATTCTGCATATGGAAATAGATTTCTATCAGGATTCTGCATATGGAAATAGATTTCTATCAGGATTCTGCATATGGAAATAGATTTCCATCAGGATTCTGCATATGGAAATAGATTTCCATCAGGATTCTGCATATGGAAATAGATTTCTATCAGGATTCTGCATATGGAAATAGATTTCCATCAGGATTCTGCATATGGAAATAGATTTCTATCAGGATTCTGCATATGGAAATAGATTTCCATCAGGATTCTGCATATGGAAATTGATTTCTATCAGGATTCTGCATATGGAAATAGATTTCTATCAGGATTCTGCATATGGAAATGGATTTCTATCAGGATTCTGCATATGGAAATAGATTTCCATCAGGATTCTGCATATGGAAATGGATTTCGATCAAAATATTATTAATGATGTGTTGTGACAATACTGAATGCAAATTTCAAATATAAATCACAGTCTGTAAATAATCATAATAATTATTGTTATTATCATATTTAATTTGTAGAAGGCATTTGGGCGGATTTGAACGCATAAATATGTCATATAATTATTTCCATACCTGTACCCTGGAACGTTGCGTCCTCTACTCCAAGGAACTCTAGACAAGCCCCGTCCATAACCTACCACACACACGCACGCACGCACACACGCTCGCACGCACGCACGCACGCACGCACGCACACACACACACACACACACACACACACACACACACACACACACACGCACAAAAGCACACATCACATTTGTAATTGTTAAACCCTGTTAAGGTAAAAAAAAAGTGTTGTGAGTGTTATTCTGAGTGTTGATTCTAGTGGGGTTAACACCAGGGTTATATCTTAGTGTTGATTCTAGTGGGGTTAACACCAGTGTTATTCTGAGTGTTGATTCTAGTGGGGGTAACACCAGTGTTATTCTGAGTGTTGATTCTAGTGGGTTTAACACCAGTGTTATATCTGAGTGTTGATTCTAGTGGGGTTAACACCAGTGTTATTCTGAGTGTTGATTCTAATGGGGTTAACACCAGTGTTATATCTGAGTGTTGATTCTAGTGGGGTTAACACCAGTGTTATATCTGAGTGTTGATTCTAGTAGGGTTAACACCAGTGTTATATCTGAGTGTTGATTCTAGTGGGGTTAACACCAGTGTTATATCTGAGTGTTGATTCTAGTGGGGTTAACACCAGTGTTATATCTGAGTGTTGATTCTAGTGGGGTTAACACCAGTGTTATATCTGAGTGTTGATTCTAGTGGGGTTCACACCAGTGTTATATCTGAGTGTTGATTCTAGTGGGGTAACACCAGTGGTATATCTGAGTGTTGATTCTAGTGGGGTTAACACCAGTGTTATTCTGAGTGTTGATTCTAATGGGGTTAACACCAGTGTTATATCTGAGTGTTGATTCTAGTGGGGTTAACACCAGTGTTATTCTGAGTGTTGATTCTAATGGGGTTAACACCAGTGTTATTCTGAGTGTTGATTCTAGTGGGGTTAACACCAGTGTTATATCTGAGTGTTGATTCTAGTGGGGGTAACACCAGTGTTATATCTGAGTGTTGATTCTAGTGAGGGTAACACCAGTGTTATATCTGAGTGTTGATTCTAGTGGGGTTAACACCAGTGTTATTCTGAGTGTTGATTCTAGTGGGGTTAACACCAGTGTTATTCTGAGTGTTGATTCTAGTGGGGTTAACACCAGGGTTATATCTGAGTGTTGATTCTAGTGGGGTTAACACCAGTGTTATATCTGAGTGTTGATTCTAGTGGGGTTAACACCAGTGTTATTCTGAGTGTTGATTCTAGTGGGTTTAACACCAGTGTTATATCTGAGTGTTTATTCTAGTTGGGTTAACACCAGTGTTATATCTGAGTGTTGATTCTAGTGAGGGTAACACCAGTGTTATATCTGAGTGTTGATTCTAGTGGGGTTAACACCAGTGTTATTCTGAGTGTTGATTCTAGTGGGGTTAACACCAGTGTTATATCTGAGTGTTGATTCTAGTGGGGTTAACACCAGTGTTATTCTGAGTGTTGATTCTAGTGGGTTTAACACCAGTGTTATATCTGAGTGTTGATTCTAGTGGGGTTAACACCAGTGTTATTCTGAGTGTTGATTCTAGTGGGTTTAACACCAGTGTTATATCTGAGTGTTTATTCTAGTGGGGTTAACACCAGTGTTATTTTCAGTGTTGATTCTAGTGGGGGTAACACCAGTGTTATATCTGAGTGTTGATTCTAGTGGGGGTAACACCAGTGTTATTCTGAGTGTTGATTCTAGTGGGGGTAACACCAGTGTTATATCTGAGTGTTGATTCTAGTGGGGGTAACACCAGTGTTATTCTGAGTGTTGATTCTAGTGGTGGTAACACCAGTGTTATATCTGAGTGTTGATTCTAGTGGGGGTAACACCAGTGTTATTCTGAGTGTTGATTCTAGTGGGGGTAACACCAGTGTTATTCTGAGTGTTGATTCTAGTGTGAGTAACACCAGTGTTATTCTGAGTGTTGATTCTAGTGTGGGTAACACCAGTGTTATTCTGAGTGTTGATTCTAGTGGGGTTAACACCAGTGTTATTCTGAGTGTTGATTCTAGTGTGGGTAACACCAGTGTTATTCTGAGTGTTGATTCTAGTGTGGGTAACACCAGTGTTATTCTGAGTGTTGATTCTAGTGTGGGTAACACCAGTGTTATTCTGAGTGTTGATTCTAGTGGGGTTAACACCAGTGTTCTATCTTAGTGTTGATTCTGGTGGGGTTAACACTAGTGGGATTGAAATTGACAACACATGTAGTGTATAAATGAAGTGTTATTTGAATCACAGTGGAATCAACATTGTGTGGTGTTGTTGTGAACTCAGAGTGAGAAAAACGTGGGCGGGGCCTCATTATCATTCTTCCCAGAATGCTTTGTTTTAGGTCGATTTTTATAATTGTTCGTTTTAATATCTATGTTTCTGCATGCACATTGATATATTTATTTATACATCTTATACTATACAAAGATAAATAACTTACATTTTCTAAACTAATCCAATCTGTAAGGAGTTGGACTTATTGCACCCGTTACTGAGATAGTTGTTCCAGTTTAGATGGATTAGTTAGTCTTGTTTGCCCTAGTCCATCGCCATAGCAATCATTCTGATTACAGATTGTGGGTGAAAAACATATTAAATGAACACTCATTGGTGTAAAAGAACCCCAGTGTTAAACCAAAACGACGCCCATCATTATCATATTTCCCAGCATGCTCTATTGCAGGTTGTTTG
>NC_092096.1:72390529-72430529 GCF_045679555.1 Salvelinus alpinus
ATACAGCCTTGTTATTACCTGGTACCCCTGTATACAGCCTAGTTATTACCTGGTACCCCTGTATACAGCCTAGTTATTACCTGGTACCCCTGTATACAGCCAAGTTATTACCTGGTACCCAGTGTATACAGCCTTGTTATTACCTGGTACCCTTGTATACAGCCTTGTTATTACCTGGTACCCCTGTATACAGCCTTGTTATTACCTGGTACCCTTGTATACAGCCTTGTTATTACCTGGTACCCCTGTATACAGCCTTGTTATTACCTGGTACCCCTGTATACAGCCAAGTTATTACCTGGTACCCCTGTATACAGCCTTGTTATTACCTGGTACCCCTGTATACAGCCAAGTTATTACCTGGTACCCAGTGTATACAGACAAGTTATTACCTGGTACCCAGTGTATGTAGCCAGGTTATTACCTGGTACCCAGTGTATGTAGCCAGGTTATTACCTGGTACCCAGTGTATACAGCCAAGTTATTACCTGGTACTCAGTGTATGTAGCCAAGTTATTACCTGGTACCCAGTGTATACAGCCAAGTTATTACCTGGTACCCCGTGTATACAGCCAAGTTATTACCTGGTACACAGTGTATACAGCCAAGTTATTACCTGGTACCCAGTGTATACAGCCAAGTTATTACCTGGTACCCAGTGTATACATTCAAGTTATTACCTGGTACCCCGTGTATACAGCCAAGTTATTACCTGGTACCCAGTGTATACAGCCAAGTTATTACCTGGTACCTAGTGTATGTAGCCAAGTTATTACCTGGTACTCTGTGTATACAGCCAAGTTATTACCTGGTACTCTGTGTATACAGCCAAGTTATTACCTGGTACCCAGTGTATACATTCAAGTTATTACCTGGTACCCCGTGTATACAGCCAAGTTTTTACCTGGTACCCAGTGTATACAGCCAAGTTATTACCTGGTACCCAGTGTATACAGCCAAGTTATTACCTGGTACTCTGTGTATACAGCCAAGTTATTACTTGGCACTCTGTGTATAAAGCCAGGTTATCATTACTCATTGTGTATTTTTTAATACTTTTATTATTAAGTGTTTTACTTTTCTATAATGTATCTATTATCTTTCTCTCTGCGTTGTTGGGAAGGGATAATTTCACTGTTAGTCTACACCTGTTGTTAACGAAGCATTTCACTGTTAGTCTACAGCTGTTGTTAACGAAGCAGGTGACAAATACAATTTGATTGATTGATTATCTGGGTGACCTGAACATTGACTGGTTAGTAACTGGTTGTCCTCTCATGAGGAACCTTCTAGCTGTGACCAGTGGCTGTAACATGACCCAGGTTATCACTCAACCAACTAGAGTGGACACCAATAGTGTTGGATCTGTGACGTCCACTTGTATTGATCACATCCAATAGTGTTGGATCTGTGACGTCCACTTGTATTGATCACATCCAATAGTGTTGGATCTGTGACGTCCACTTGTATTGATCACATCCAATAGTGTTGAATCTGTGACGTCCACTTGTATTGATCACATCCAATAGTGTTGGATCTGTGAAGTCCACTTGTATTGATCACATCCAATAGTGTTGGATCTGTGACGTCCACTTGTATTGATCACATCCAATAGTGTTTTGGATCTGTGACGTCCACTTGTATTGATCACATCCAATAGTGTTTTGGATCTGTGACGTCCACTTGTATTGATCACATCGTCATCACGTTGCAGAGCGTTGCTCCGAAGCTCTGTCAACTCCCATTGGCTGTAGTGACCATAACAATGGGACAATAACAAGGAAACCCAGTGCCTCAGGTTGGGTCTAAAGTAACTCATAAGAGGTCGTACAACATGTTAACTCTGTTGGTCTGATGTGTATCAGGAAATGAACCCTGATGCAGCACTGGAAGTAGTTTCCAATTATTTATGCCAATTGTAATAAAATTAAATTTAAAAATCTTATAATGAAAGAGAAGCATTTCTGTTTTGAATTTGGTCAACTAGTGTTGGAGAGGTGGAAAACTATTGTTATCTATCAATAATGATGAGCCACCAGGTATAGACAACCTAGATGGTAAACTATTGAGAATGTTAGCAGACTGTATTACCACCAGGTATAGACAACCTAGATGGTAAACTATTGAGAATGGTAGCAGACTGTATTACCACCAGGTATAGACACCCTAGATGGTAAACTATTGAGAATGTTAGCAGACTGTATTACCACCAGGTATAGACAACCTAGATGGTAAACTATAGAGAATGGTAGCAGACTGTATTAGCACCAGGTAGAGACAACCTAGATGGGACACTATAGACAATGGTAGCAGACTGTATTACCAGCAGGTATAGACAACCTAGATGGTAAACTATTGAGAATGGTAGCAGACTGTATTACCACCAGGTATAGACAACCTAGATGGTAAACTATTGAGAATGTTAGCAGACTGTATTACCACCAGGTATAGACAACCTAGATGGTAAACTATTGAGAATGGTAGCAGACTGTATTACCACCAGGTATAGACAACCTAGATGGTAAACTATTGAGAATGGTAGCAGACTGTATTACCACCAGGTATAGACAACCTAGATGGGACACTATAGAGAATGGTAGCAGACTGTATTGCCACCAGGTATAGACAACCTAGATGGGAAACTATTGAGAATGGTAGCAGACTGTATTACCACCAGGCATAGACAACCTAGATGGTAACTATAGAGAATGGTAGCAGACTGTATTACCACCAGGTATAGACAACCTAGATGGGAAACTATTGAGAATGGTAGCAGACTGTATTACCACCAGGTATAGACAACCTAGATGGGACCCTATAGATAATGTTAGCAGACTGTATTACCACCAGGTATAGACAACCTAGATGGGACCCTATAGATAATGTTAGCAGACTGTATTACCACCAGGTATAGACAACCTAGATGGGACCCTATAGATAATGTTAGCAGACTGTATTACCACCCCTATTTGTCAGATCCTTAACCAAAGCCTAAAGGAGGGTGTGTCCACAGGCTTGTAAGGCAGCTACAGTAATTCCACTACCTAAAGCACCCTTTTCTGGCACTATCAGCCAACCAATCCGTTTGCTACCTGTTCTTAGTCAACTCACGGAGAGAATTGTGTTTCAACAAATACAATGCTACTTTTTAAATACTGACTTCCAGTATGCATATAGAGAAGGGCACTCAACTTGTACTGCACTGACTCCGATGACTGATGAATGTTTAAAAGAAATGGATAAGATGATAGTTGGAGTTGTATTGTTAAATTTCAGTGCAGCCTTTGATGTTATTGATCATAAATTCTTATTGAAAACATTAATTTGCTATGGCTTTACATCACTTGCCATCACATGATTGGAGAGTTACTTAAGAGAACCCAGAGAGTGTTCTTCGATGGAAGATTCTCTAACATCAGATATGTACAGTGTGGTGTTCCTCAGGGCAGTTGCCTTGGGCCGTTACTCTTCTCTATATTTACATATGATTTCCCACTGGTCTTAAACAAAGCTAAAGTTACTATGTATGTGGATGATTCTCCACTTTACATGTCAGCTCCCAAAGCCAGTGAGCTCACTGAAATTCTAAATAAGAAGTTACAGTCAGTATCAGAACGGGTGATCGATAATAAACTACAATACAGCTAAAACTAAAAGTATGGTATTTGGTTAAAAACATTATTTAAGACCTTAACCTCAAATGGAGTTGTACATGAAGGTTGTGACCATTGAGCAAGTTGAGGAAGCTAAACTCCTAGGAGTAACATTGAATGGTCTGTGATGTCTGTGATGTCTGTGAGTATAACAGAACTAATATGGCAGGCAAAAACCTGAGAAAAAAATCCAACCAGGAAGTGGGAAATCTGAGGTTTGTAGTGTTTCAACTCTTTTCCTATCCAAGATACAGTGAAAATTGGGTCATATTGCACTTCCTATGGCTTCCACTACATGTCAACAGTCTTTAGAACCTTGTTTCGGGCTTCTACTGTGAAGGAGGAGCGAATAAGATCTGTTTGACTAAGGGGTCTGGCAGAAGGCCATGAGCTAAATCATGCATGCACCCGTGAGAGCTAGCTGCGTTCCTTTTCATTTCTAAAGACAAAGGAATTGTCCGGCTGGAATATTATTGAAGATGTATGATAAAAACATCCTAAAGATTGATTCTATACATCGTTTGACATGTTTCTACGAACTGTAATGGAACTTTTTGACTTTTCGGCTGGCCTGCGCCTCGTGAATTTGGATTTGTGAACTAAAAGCGCGAACAAAAAGGAGGTATTTGGACATAAATGATGGACTTTATCGAACAAAACAAACATTTATTGTGGAACTGGGATTCCTGGGAGTGCATTCCGATGAAGATCATCAAAGGTAAGTGAATATTTATAATGCTATTTCTGACTTCTGTTGACTCCACAACATGGCGGGTATCTGTATGGCTTGTTTGGGCTCTGAGCGCTGTACTCAGATTATTGCATGGTGTGCTTTTTCCGTAAAGCTTTTTTGAAATCTGACACAGCGGTTGCATTAAGGAGAAGTATATCTTTAATTCCATGCATAAAACTTGTATTTTCATCAACATTTATGATGAGTATTTCTGTAATTTGATGTGGCTCTCTGCAAAATCACCGGATGTTTGTTTGAGACAATGCATTTCTGAACATAACGCGCCAATGTAAACTGAGATTTTTGGATATAAATATGAACCTTATCGAACAAAACTTACATGTATTGTTTAACATGAAGTCCTATGAGTGCCATCTGATGAAGATCATCAAAGGTTAGTGATTAATTTTCTCTCTATTTCTGCTTTTTGTGACTCCTCTCTTTGGCTGGAAAAATGGCTGTGGTTTTCTGTGACTTGGCGCTGACCTAACATAATCGCATGGTATGCTTTCGTTGTAAAGCCTTTTTGAAATCGGACACTGTGGTGGGATGAAAAACAAGTTTATCTTTAAAATGGTGTATAATACTTGTATGTTTGAGGAATTTTAATTATGAGATTTCTGTTGTTTGAATTTGGCGCCCTGCACTTTCACTGGCTGTTGTCAAATCGATCCCGTTAACGGGACTTCAGCCGTAAGAAGTTTAACGGCACATACAGAACTAACATCAACAACATGCCGGTCTTTCCTGGTTGAGGGTTGAAGAGAGATTAACTGTTTCTCTTCTAGTTTTTATGAGAAAATTACTGTGACAAAAATTCCATATTGTCTGCATAATCAAATAACATTCAGCTCAGACACCCAGACATACCCCACTAGACATGCCACCAGGGGTCTCTTCAGACACCCATACATACCCCACAAGACATGTCACCAGGGGTCTCTTCAGACACCCATACACACCCCACAAGAAATGTCACCAGGGGTCTCTTCAGACACCCATACATACCCCACAAGATATGCCACCAGGGGTCTCTTCAGACACCCATACACACCCCACAAGACATGTCACCAGGGGTCTCTTCAGACACCCATACATACCCCACAAGACATGTCACCAGGGGTCTCTTCACAGTCCAAAACAAATTCATGGCAACGCACAGTTTTATACAGAGCCATGATCGCATGGAACTCTCTTCCATCTCAAATTACTCAAGCAAACAACAAAATCACATTTAAAAAACAAATTTAAAAAACAACTCATGGAACAGCAGGGATTGTGACACACACAAACACACCACACAGACACACTCTAACACACACATTACCTTCCTTGTATTTTAGTGTGTTTTGTTAATTGTCATGTTTTGTGTTTTTTGTGGAACCCCAGAAAGGGTAGCTGACACATCTATAAAAGCTAATGGGGATCCAAATAAACAAATAATGATGTTCGATGTTCCCTCTATATAACTCTATGTGTTACCTGCAGGAGGAGTACCCTTTATATAACTCTATGGGTTACCTGCAGGAGGAGTACCCTCTATATAACTCTATGGGTTACATGCAGGAGGAGTACACTCTATATAACTCTATGGGTACATGCAGGAGAAATACCATCTATATAACTCTATGGGTTACATGCAGAAGGTGTTCCCTTTATATAACTCTATGGCTTGCCTGCAGAAGGTGGAAGGCCCATTCGTGGATACTCTGGATCCTGTTGCTACGGAGATCAAGGGTTCGTAACCACGTGTACTCTCTCAGATCGTCCTCAGCAACCGTGGTGATGTCGTTGAAGGAGAGGTCGAGGTTTACGACCTCGGTGACGGTTACCGTGGGAACGTGTCGGTAGTTCCGGGAGGAGCAGTTGCAGAAGAGACGCTCATCACATTGATCACACGTTGACCTCTTCTCGACCTCTGGGGTTGAACTTTGACCCTGAGAGAAGAAGAGGAGGACCAGCATGGCCAGAGACCCCATTCTGAAAAAGAAAGGAAAGAGAGAAAAAGAGAGGAAGAGAGAGACAAAAAGAGAGAGACTGAAGGATAAAAATGAAGAAAAAGAGATTCTGTAAGGTAGAAGATGTCTGTACTTTCACTCTGACATTACCAACTATGTGGATGAGGATCTATACTCATAAGTGTTAGTGACCTCAATCAAATGAAATCAAACCATCTGAAACCTGATCGTTTTAGACATTTTAAAGTGTTAATTAACAGCTGAAGTCATTCAGAGTTCATCCCAAATGACACCATGTTCTCCATAGACAGACATAGTGCACTACTTTTGACCAGGGACTATAGGACCCTATTCCCTACATAGTGCACTACTTTTGACCAGGGACTATAGGACCCTATTCCCTACATAGTGCACTACTTTTGACCAGGGACTATAGGAAAATTCAGACCTGAGTTGCGTGTGCACATATGTGACTTGTTTCAGGAAACTAGGCGTATGTCGTGTGTCACGTCTTCACAGGAGAGACATTTCAACATAAACTTATTTTTAAAAATCAAGTTTTTTTGGCAGAAATGCCTTCTGGAACATGCAAACTTTCATGTGTCTTAATAACAAACGTGTATGCCATCTGTAAATACGAATACAATTGTTAAATTACGAGCCCAGTTGGTTTAGCCACAGAGAAAGGAAAGCAACCTTCCCTCTAGCCATGATTGGCTGAGATAATGCGTGGGCTGGACATGCCAAGAAAATGATTTCGGATTGGTCTGCCAGGATTGGTCTGCCATATAGCACGCTTCTGTCGATTTGAGCTGGTCAGTATGTGTCGATAATCCTGTCGAACGTAGCTTTTTTGAAAGATATCACGTTGTAGAATATATCACATAGTAGAATATATCACGTAGTAGAGTATATCACGTAGTAGAATATATCACGTAGTAGAGTATATCACGTAGTAGAATAAATCACGTAGTAGAATATATCACGTTGTAGAATATATCACATAGTAGAATATATCACGTAGTAGAGTATATCACGTAGTAGAAAATATCACGTAGTAGAATATATCACGTAGTAGAGTATATCACGTAGTAGAATAAATCACGTAGTAGAATATATCACGTCGTAGAATATATCACGTCGTAGAATATATCACGTAGTAGAGTATATCACGTAGTAGAATATATCACGTAGTAGAATATATCACGTAGTAGAATATATCACGTAGTAGAGTATATCACGTAGTAGAATATATCACGTAGTAGAGTATATCACGTAGTAGAGTATATCACGTAGTAGAAAATATCACGTAGTAGAATATATCACGTAGTAGAATATATCACGTAGTAGAATATATCACGTAGTAGAATATATCACGTAGTAGAATATATCACGTAGTAGAATATATCACGTAGCAGAATATATCACGTAGTAGAATATATCACGTAGTAGAATATATCACGTAGTAGAATATATCACGTAGTAGAGTATATCACGTAGTAGAATATATCACGTAGTAGAGTATATCACGTAGTAGAGTATATCACGTAGTAGAAAATATCACGTAGTAGAATATATCACGTAGTAGAATATATCACGTAGTAGAATATATCACGTAGTAGAATATATCACGTAGTAGAATATATCACGTAGTAGAATATATCACGTTCCAGAATATATCACGTAGTAGAATATATCACGTAGTAGAACTGCATCAGTGTTGCTTTCTGGAGGACTGAGTTTTGAAATCAGTGGAATTAGAGTCTGATAACTAAGGAGATGGAGAAAACACCTGTCTCTGGATTACATCTTCAAACTAAAGGGCAACCGTGGCATCCGTGACAGAGAGGGAGAAGCGTCCATCCATGTATACGGGTAAGATAGTGTCACGCCCTGACCATAGAGAGCCTTGATTCGCTATGGTGTTTCAGGTCAGGGTGTGACTGGGGGGTTATCTAGATGTTATATTTCTATGTGGGGTTCTAGTTACATTTTTCTATGTTGGTGTTTGGTACGATTCCCAATTAGAGGCAGCTGGTAATCGTTGTCTCTAATTGGGGATCATATTTAAGTAGCTATTTTTCCCACCTGAGTTTGTGGGATATTATTTTGTGTTTGTGCACCACGTTGTCACGTTTAGTTGTTCGTTTATTTGATTTATTGTTTTGGCTTAAGTTTCACTTTTGAAATAAAGATGTGGAACCCAGATCACGCTGCACGTTGGTCCGAGTATGCTTACAGTTCTTACGACAACCGTGACAGAGAGTCGAGCTAGCTACATTTTCAGATACGTTTCTAATTTTGTCAGAAAGTTTTTTCATTTCAAGTTAAAGTGTACTGTTAGCTAGCTAGCTGGCTGGCTTGCTAGCTAATGTTACGTGTATGATCTCTGTAGTGATACTATCCGTATCTCAGAGCCATTTGCTTTACTAGTTATAGCCTAATGTTAGCTAGCTAACATTGAACCTGGTTGGTTAGCTACCTGCAGATTCATGCAGGGTAGTAATATTATGGTTTATTGTTTAGCTAGCTAGCTATGTGTCTTAACAAAAGACTCCACTATGCAAGTAACCATTTCAATAGAATGTTCATGATGTCACCGCCACAACTGTTGATATACGTAGCTGGTAAATTCGTTCTGGCTATCTGCTCCGATTTCAGAGCACTCTCATCTCACTGTGCCAGAGCGCAGAATAACTGATGAATTTACGAACGCTCAACACCCGTTGAATGTGGCCCGTGTCAGTAAATGTTAGCAAAAAAAACGTAAATTGTTGCCAACAGCACAGGTGCAATCACCAACGCTCTGAATAACATAAAAACAGCCTAACCAGCTCTGCTAGGGAGGTAAAATGGTCAGAGTGAGGTGTTCTCTCATTTGTGTCTGGAAGTAGCTAGCAAGCTAGCCAACGTTAGCCAGTTAGCTTGGGTGCTTGACTGCTGTTGTCAGTACAGAACTCTCAGATCAACCCTTAAAGAGATGGGTGGGGGCCAAAGCTTAAGAGGGTGTGAACGATGCTGAATGGGTGGAGACAAAGAAGAGCTCTCCAGTAGGTGTCCCAAAACATTCACGGGCCATTTTCTCAAAAGTGAGGTTACAAGTTCATCAACTTTCCAAGCAGAATTACTTTCCCATTGTTCCTCAACTGTAGTGTATGATTTACCATTTTATAGCTCTGAGTCTCTATTTTTATCCAATGTAAAAAAACACGATTTCAAATGTTTATACATCAGACCGAATCGAGCCGGTTGGTCACATATGGAACTTTATTATCTTTTATGCTAATTTTAATCTTGTTCTGACCTTGAACTGAAACATGGGGAAATGCCAGTTCCAACCAGGTAACTGAAACATGGGGAAATGGCAGTTCCAGCCAGGTAACTGAAACATGTGGAAATGGCAGCTCCAGCCAGGTAACTGCAACAGGTGGAAATGGCAGTTCCAACCAGGTAACTGAAACATGGGGAAATGGCAGTTCCAGCCAGGTAACTGAAACATGTGGAAATGGTAGTTCCAGCCAGGTAACTGAAACATGGGGAAATGCCAGTTCCAGCCAGGTAACTGAAACATGGGGAAATGCCAGTTCCAACCAGGTAACTGAAACATGTGGAAATGGCAGTTCCAGCCAGGTAACTGAAACATGGGGAAATGCCAGTTCCAACCAGGTAACTGTAGCATGGGGAAATGGCAGTTCCAGCCAGGTAACTGAAACATGTAGAAATGGCAGTTCCAGCCAGGTAACTGAAACATGGGGAAATGGCAGTTCCAGCCAGGTAACTGAAACATGGGGAAATGGCAGTTCCAACCAGGTAACTGAAACATGTGGAAATGGCAGTTCCAGCCAGGTAACTGAAACATGTGGAAATGGCAGTTCCAGCCAGGTAACTGAACAATTGGGAAATGGCAGTTCCAGCCAGGTAACTGTAGCATGGGGAAATTGCAGTTCCAACCAGGTAACTGAAACATAGGGAAATGGCAGTTCCAACCAGGTAACTGAAACATGGGGAAATGGCAGTTCCAGCCAGGTAACTGAAACATGGGGAAATGCCAGTTCCAACCAGGTAACTGAAACATGGGGAAATGCCAGTTCCAACCAGGTAACTGAAACATGGGGAAATGCCAGTTCCAACCAGGTAACTGAAACATGGGGAAATGGCAGTTCCAGCCAGGTAACTGAAACATGTGGAAATGGCAGTTCCAACCAGGTAACTGTAACAGGTGGAAATGGCAGTTCCAACCAGGTAACTGAAACATGGGGAAATGGCAGTTCCAGCCAGGTAACTGAAACATGTGGAAATGGCAGTTCCAGCCAGGTAACTGAAACATGGGGAAATGCCAGTTCCAGCCAGGTAACTGAAACATGGGGAAATGGCAGTTCCAGCCAGGTAACTGAAACATGTGGAAATGGCAGTTCCAGCCAGGTAACTGAAACATGGGGAAATGGCAGTTCCAGCCAGGTAACTGAAACATGTGGAAATGGCAGTTCCAGCCAGGTAACTGAAACATGGGGAAATGCCAGTTCCAGCCAGGTAACTGAAACATGGGGAAATGGCAGTTCCAGCCAGGTAACTGAAACATGTGGAAATGCCAGTTCCAGCCAGGTAACTGAAACATGGGGAAATGCCAGTTCCAACCAGGTAACTGTAGCATGGGGAAATGGCAGTTCCAGCCAGGTAACTAAAACATGTAGAAATGGCAGTTCCAGCCAGGTAACTGAAACATGGGGAAATGGCAGTTCCAACCAGGTAACTGAAACATGGGGAAATGGCAGTTCCAACCAGGTAACTGAAACATGGGGAAATGGCAGTTCCAACCAGGTAACTGTAGCATGGGGAAATGGCAGTTCCAGCCAGGTAACTGAAACATGTGGAAATGCCAGTTCCAGCCAGGTAACTGAAACATGGGGAAATGCCAGTTCCAACCAGGTAACTGTAGCATGGGGAAATGGCAGTTCCAGCCAGGTAACTGAAACATGTAGAAATGGCAGTTCCAGCCAGGTAACTGAAACATGGGGAAATGGCAGTTCCAACCAGGTAACTGAAACATGGGGAAATGGCAGTTCCAACCAGGTAACTGAAACATGTGGAAATGGCAGTTCCAACCAGGTAACTGTAGCATGGGGAAATGGCAGTTCCAACCAGGTAACTGTAGCATGGGGAAATGGCAGTTCCAACCAGGTAACTGAAACATGTGGAAATGGCAGTTCCAGCCAGGTAACTGAAACATGGGGAAATGGCAGTTCCAGCCAGGTAACTGAAACATGTGGAAATGGCAGTTCCACTCAGGTAACTGAAACATGGGGAAATGGCAGTTCCAGCCAGGTAACTGAAACATGTGGAAATGGCAGTTCCAGCCAGGTAACTGAAACATGGGGAAATGGCAGTTCCAACCAGGTAACTGAAACATGTGGAAATGGCAGTTCCAGCCAGGTAACTGAACAATTGGGAAATGGCAGTTCCAGCCAGGTAACTGTAGCATGGGGAAATGGCAGTTCCAACCAGGTAACTGAAACATAGGGAAATGGCAGTTCCAACCAGGTAACTGAAACATGGGGAAATGGCAGTTCCAGCCAGGTAACTGAAGCATGTGGAAATGGCAGTTCCAGCCAGGTAACTGAAACATGTTGAAATGGCAGTTCCAGCCAGGTAACTGAAACATGTGGAAATGGCAGTTCCAGCCAGGTAATTGAAACATGTGGAAATGGCAGTTCCAGCCAGGTAACTGAAACATGGGGAAATGGCAGTTCCAGCCAGGTAACTGAAACATGGGGAAATGGCAGTTCCAACCAGGTAACTGAAGCATGGGGAAATGGCAGTTCCAACCAGGTAACTGAAACATGGGGAAATGGCAGTTCCAGCCAGGTAACTGAAACATGTGGAAATGGCAGTTCCAGCCAGGTAACTGAAACATGGGGAAATGGCAGTTCCAGCCAGGTAACTGAAACATGGGGAAATGGCAGTTCCAGCCAGGTAACTGAAACATGTGGAAATGGCAGTTCCAGCCAGGTAACTGAAGCATGGGGAAATGGCAGTTCCAGCCAGGTAACTGAAGCATGGGGAAATGGCAGTTCCAGCCAGGTAACTGAAACATGGGGAATTGGCAGTTCCAGCCAGGTAACTGAAACATGTGGAAATGGCAGTTCCAGCCAGGTAACTGAAGCATGTGGAAATGGCAGTTCCAACCAGGTAACTGAAGCATGGGGAAATGGCAGTTCCAACCAGGTAACTGAAGCATGGGGAAATGGCAGTTCCAACCAGGTAACTGAAACATGTGGAAATGGCAGTTCCAGCCAGGTAACTGAAACATGTGGAAATGGCAGTTCCAGCCAGGTAACTGAAACATGTGGAAATGGCAGTTCCAACCAGGTAACTGAAACATGGGGAAATGGCAGTTCCAGCCAGGTAACTGAAACATGTGGAAATGGCAGTTCCAGCCAGGTAACTGAAACATGGGGAAATGGCAGTTCCAACCAGGTAACTGAAACATGTGGAAATGGCAGTTCCAGCCAGGTAACTGAAACATGTGGAAATGGCAGTTCCAGCCAGGTAACTGAACAATTGGGAAATGGCAGTTCCAGCCAGGTAACTGTAGCATGGGGAAATTGCAGTTCCAACCAGGTAACTGAAACATAGGGAAATGGCAGTTCCAACCAGGTAACTGAAACATGGGGAAATGGCAGTTCCAGCCAGGTAACTGAAACATGGGGAAATGCCAGTTCCAACCAGGTAACTGAAACATGGGGAAATGCCAGTTCCAACCAGGTAACTGAAACATGGGGAAATGCCAGTTCCAACCAGGTAACTGAAACATGGGGAAATGGCAGTTCCAGCCAGGTAACTGAAACATGTGGAAATGGCAGTTCCAACCAGGTAACTGTAACAGGTGGAAATGGCAGTTCCAACCAGGTAACTGAAACATGGGGAAATGGCAGTTCCAGCCAGGTAACTGAAACATGTGGAAATGGCAGTTCCAGCCAGGTAACTGAAACATGGGGAAATGCCAGTTCCAGCCAGGTAACTGAAACATGGGGAAATGGCAGTTCCAGCCAGGTAACTGAAACATGTGGAAATGGCAGTTCCAGCCAGGTAACTGAAACATGGGGAAATGGCAGTTCCAGCCAGGTAACTGAAACATGTGGAAATGGCAGTTCCAGCCAGGTAACTGAAACATGGGGAAATGCCAGTTCCAGCCAGGTAACTGAAACATGGGGAAATGGCAGTTCCAGCCAGGTAACTGAAACATGTGGAAATGCCAGTTCCAGCCAGGTAACTGAAACATGGGGAAATGCCAGTTCCAACCAGGTAACTGTAGCATGGGGAAATGGCAGTTCCAGCCAGGTAACTGAAACATGTAGAAATGGCAGTTCCAGCCAGGTAACTGAAACATGGGGAAATGGCAGTTCCAACCAGGTAACTGAAACATGGGGAAATGGCAGTTCCAACCAGGTAACTGAAACATGGGGAAATGGCAGTTCCAACCAGGTAACTGTAGCATGGGGAAATGGCAGTTCCAGCCAGGTAACTGAAACATGTGGAAATGCCAGTTCCAGCCAGGTAACTGAAACATGGGGAAATGCCAGTTCCAACCAGGTAACTGTAGCATGGGGAAATGGCAGTTCCAACCAGGTAACTGTAGCATGGGGAAATGGCAGTTCCAACCAGGTAACTGAAACATGTGGAAATGGCAGTTCCAGCCAGGTAACTGAAACATGGGGAAATGGCAGTTCCAGCCAGGTAACTGAAACATGTGGAAATGGCAGTTCCACTCAGGTAACTGAAACATGGGGAAATGGCAGTTCCAGCCAGGTAACTGAAACATGTGGAAATGGCAGTTCCAGCCAGGTAACTGAAACATGGGGAAATGGCAGTTCCAACCAGGTAACTGAAACATGTGGAAATGGCAGTTCCAGCCAGGTAACTGAACAATGGGGAAATGGCAGTTCCAGCCAGGTAACTGTAGCATGGGGAAATGGCAGTTCCAACCAGGTAACTGAAACATAGGGAAATGGCAGTTCCAACCAGGTAACTGAAACATGGGGAAATGGCAGTTCCAGCCAGGTAACTGAAGCATGTGGAAATGGCAGTTCCAGCCAGGTAACTGAAACATGTTGAAATGGCAGTTCCAGCCAGGTAACTGAAACATGTGGAAATGGCAGTTCCAGCCAGGTAATTGAAACATGTGGAAATGGCAGTTCCAGCCAGGTAACTGAAACATGGGGAAATGGCAGTTCCAGCCAGGTAACTGAAACATGGGGAAATGGCAGTTCCAACCAGGTAACTGAAGCATGGGGAAATGGCAGTTCCAACCAGGTAACTGAAACATGGGGAAATGGCAGTTCCAGCCAGGTAACTGAAACATGTGGAAATGGCAGTTCCAGCCAGGTAACTGAAACATGGGGAAATGGCAGTTCCAGCCAGGTAACTGAAACATGGGGAAATGGCAGTTCCAGCCAGGTAACTGAAACATGTGGAAATGGCAGTTCCAGCCAGGTAACTGAAGCATGGGGAAATGGCAGTTCCAGCCAGGTAACTGAAGCATGGGGAAATGGCAGTTCCAGCCAGGTAACTGAAACATGGGGAATTGGCAGTTCCAGCCAGGTAACTGAAACATGTGGAAATGGCAGTTCCAGCCAGGTAACTGAAGCATGTGGAAATGGCAGTTCCAACCAGGTAACTGAAGCATGGGGAAATGGCAGTTCCAACCAGGTAACTGAAGCATGGGGAAATGGCAGTTCCAACCAGGTAACTGAAACATGTGGAAATGGCAGTTCCAGCCAGGTAACTGAAACATGTGGAAATGGCAGTTCCAGCCAGGTAACTGAAGCATGGGGAATTGGCAGTTCCAGCCAGGTAACTGAAACATGTGGAAATGGCAGTTCCAGCCAGGTAACTGAAACATGTGGAAATGGCAGTTCCAGCCAGGTAACTGAAACATGTGGAAATGGCAGTTCCAGCCAGGTAACTGAAGCATGGGGAATTGGCAGTTCCAGCCAGGTAACTGAAACATGTGGAAATGGCAGTTCCAGCCAGGTAACTGAAGCATGTGGAAATGGCAGTTCCAACCAGGTAACTGAAGCATGGGGAATTGGCAGTTCCAACAAGGTAACTGAAACATGTGGAAATGGCAGTTCCAGCCAGGTAACTGAAGCATGGGGAAATGGCAGTGCCAGCAAGTTAGGCATTTGGGAGATTAAAGAAATGGAGGTGAGTCTGCAGATACGCCATTTTCTGACCTCGTTCGAATCCCTGAGCTGACTAGGTGAAAAACCTGCCGATGTGCCCCTTGAGCAAGGCACTTAACCCTAATTGCTCATGTAAATCTCTCTGGATTAGAGCGTCTGCTAAATTACATATTTTTAAATGTTTCATAGTATAGTTTCTTTTTTTATTCAGTTTAGTAACATGATTTATCCATTTGCAGTATGTTACCATGGTGACCCCATTACCACCAGACAGGAAGGTATGACCCCTCTGACATGTTACCATAGTAGCCCCATTACCATTAGACAGGAAGATATGACCACTCTGACATGTTACCATGGTAGCCCCGTTACCACCAGACAGGAAGGTATGACCACTCTGACGTGTTACCATGGTAACCCCTTTACCAGCAGACAGGAAGGTATGACCACTCTGACATGTTACCATGGTCACCCCATGACCACCAGACAGGAAGGTATGACCGCTCTGACATGTTACCATGGTAGCCCCATTACCACCAGACAGGAAGGTATGACCACTCTGACATGTTAATACATGTGAAAGTTATCAAAACACTTAGTTCAGAATATCTATATAAATTCAGCAATTGCATTCTTCTCATATGACTCTGAAGGCTACTGACCAATTAAACACTTCCTCCGGCATCTCATCCATACATCTGTCTGTAGTTATTGAACTCAACCTGCTGGAGGTTTGTTTGTTGTGATTTGTGGGACAGTTGCAGGCAAGGCTCTGACAGATGGGCGTGTCTTGGTGGTGGCAAGGACACACCCAAGAAACCCCCCCCCCCATCAAACCACACCCCCAAGCCAACTCCCGTCCTTCTGTCATGGCCGCCAGCAGTGCGGTTCCCCTTTTAAGAGCTGCAAGGCTGATGCTCCAGTGTGAATGATAGATGTTGAAAGAGCTGGTTAGCCATCCCTCTTTAAGTTTGTCAGTACAAATCCTTTTATTTTGTGTCCTCCCTATTTGGGTTGCTCAACATTTATTTTCACTTCCTAATCTAAGTTGGGTTTTCTTTTAGTTTGTTATCAGGCAAATTTAGCGGCTGTTCATGGGGGGTGTTTAAGACCCTAATCGAGGGTACCCAGCCAGTACCCAGTAAGTAGTCACCCACTTTCTGAACCCATTTTTAAAAACCCACCTGTTTTGTTCTGGTTGTCAGTGGCTCATTTGTTAGTTCCCTTTTCTGTTGAGCGACGATTGTTGGTTGGTTGGTTGGTTACGTAACAACACACATAGTTAAAGCAGATAATATAGTTTTGAACAGAAAATAGATTTGTGTACATCTGAGGAAGCAGTGTGGTTAAGATGTGTAAACAGCTTTTCAACCCAAAACATTTGTTCGGTAACACTTTATTTGGATAGTCCATCTGTAGATGCTCTACAGACTATCAGTGACATTTCAACTATCTACTACCCCTAACTCTAGCCCTAACCTTAACCTTAACCCTTATCCTAACCCTTAACTTAACCCTTAACCTTAACCCTAACCTTAACCTTAGCAAGCAGTTGCTTATCAACAGAGTTTGTTGATAGTATGACCATCTGTAGATCATAGATGGACTATCCAAATAAAATGTGACCCGTTTCAGGAAGCTAGGTGTATGTCGTACGTAACTATTTCACAAGAGAGGCATTTGAACGTAAAATAAAAAATTTGTATCGAAATGCGTTTTTGACCTTAAATGCCTTCTGGAACGTTCATGTGCCTTGTATGTCATCTGTTAATACAAATACAATTGTTAAATAACGAGCCTAGTTGATTTAGCCACGGAAAAAGGCAAGAACCTTCCCGCTAGCCATGATTGGCTGAGATAATGGATGGGCCGGACATGCCGAGAGATGAGTTTGGATTGGTCTGCCACGTAGCATGCTTCTGTCTATAACGTGAGCTGCTTAGTATGTGTAGATCCTCCTTGCTGACGCAGATTTTTATGAAAGATATAACGTTGTATCCATGGAGAACTGCAGAAAGTGTTGCTACCGTTCTCAACAACATTGATGCCATGAATTTAACAGTTTATATCGACTAAAAATCAGTTTGGAAGAAGTTGTGACGGACTTTCTGCGCACGATCCCCGTGTGAACCGGAGTGAGTTGACACGACGGGTCAAACGAGCTTTAGCTACGAACCCAAATCGGACACAACGCAGGACGTCTTACTTAGTTAAAGGGGTTCCAGTCTGTCGCGACGCGTTCATCCACGTGTACGGATTAAAAAGTCTAGCTACGTTTTCAGATATTATACATTTCAAATGTTTTCGTTGCAAGTTAAAGCGTACTGTTAGCTCGCTAGCAAACGTTAGCTTGCTGGCTCGCTAGCTAACGTTACGTGTATGATCTGTGTGGTAATGTTATTTGTATCTCAGACAGCCATTTGCATTGCTAGTTATAGCCTAATGTTAGCTAGCTAGCTAACATTGAACATAGTTGGTTAGCTTTAGCTTCCTGCAGATTCATACTACAGCATTTCGTGCGTGCTGTCGGCTAGCGATGAAAATGAGTTTGTACTGTATGGGTTGGAATTATGGTTAATTGTTTAGCTAGCTAGCTACATGTCTAAACAAAAGACTCCACTTTGCCAGATGATTATATGACCCATCAAGTTAGCCAGGTGTGTCTGGGAGTGATTACAGCCATCTATTGTATTTAATGAACATGTCTAGACAATAGTGACCCATCCACTTAGATAGATGTAGCTGGGGGGTGATTATAGAATTTATTTCACATGACCCATCAATTTAGAGAAGTGTGTCTGGGTAAGCATCATCTATTAATTATAAAATATTTATAAAATATTTTTATCCAGGCACTTTCTATATTTTATAGTGCTACAATGCAAATATGCAAGTAACCATTTCCCTGTACCGTTTACACCTTCTGTATCCTGTTCATGTGACAAATCAACTTAGATGTTATTGGATATAGTTTACCAGAGACGGTAATGTGAAGAACGACATGACCTGCACCAAAGTCAGATTAGGATATAGGCCAAAGACCAGATAAAGTGTATGTTTACCTGGAGTTTTTCCTTATTGTAGGCTACTACTTTCTCCACTCTTAGTCTTGAAATCTTTGTTACAAGTTTATCAACTTTCAAAGTAGAATCACTGTCCCATTGTTCCTCAACTGCAGTGGATCATATACAATTTTCTATCTTTAAGTCTCACAATTTCATATTTTTACTACATTCGACCGAATCGAGGTGGTCGGTCACATTTGTTCTTCTGAAGAAATGTTGTGGTTTTAGATGTTTTCAAAAACAAGACAGTAGAGGTGCAAAACTAGACACAAGCAGATGGAGGACTTCACCTTGACTCTCTGTGTTCTGTTCAAGGTGCTCTGTGATGAGACCTGTTGTAGAGAAACCAGTCACCTTGACTCTCTGTGTTCTGTTCAAGGTGCTCTGCGATGAGACCTGTTGTAGAGAAACCAGTCACCTTGACTCTCTGTGTTCTGTTCAAGGTGCTCTGCGATGAGACCTGTTGTAGAGAAACCAGGAGATTAAATGATAAACATAGAGATAGACAGGATGCTTATGGGCAGGGGACTGTGTGTGTTTATGTAAAACCACTTATGCAAAAAGTATCACTTCCTACTGCTCTACTGGTGTGTGACAGAATGTGTGTGTGTGTGTGTGTGTGTGTGTGTGTGTGTGTGTGTGTGTGTGTGTGTGTGTGTGTGTGTGTGTGTGTGTGTGTGTGTGTGTGTGTGTGTGTGTGTGTGTGTGTGTGTGTGTGTGAAAGCAGAAGTCACTAGATTTTGGATGAAATCCCAGATCCTGAGATTAATCATGAGACTACATCTCTAACAAACCTGCTGTCACCACACACACACACACACACACACACACACACACACACACACACACACACACACACACACACACACACACACACACACACACACACACACACACACACACACACACACACACACACACACACACACACACACACACACACACATTTCCCCTTTAAGTCTAGATCCTTGTGTCCTACCTGTTTAGTGTACTCTGATTGTTTGGGAAAAGGAACCTTACACACAAACACACTCACACACAAATGTATGTGTGTGGGTTTTGCTCCTTATCGTGTTTGCACACGGTGAGTTACATGTTTGGGGAACTTGAAACAGGGAACTTGTACCTAAATGCTTCAACCCAGAAGGAATAGTAAAGATATGCACTGAGGGTTTCGAACATAATGTAGGCCTACACTCATCCAATGACTTGCAGGTACTTCTGGGTAATGTGTTGTTATGTGTTAAAAACATTTAGACTACGTTACCCAGCAGGCTATGCGGGTGGGGGGGAGGGGGGGGGGGCATCAACTCTGGAAATAAAGACCTGGTGGAAACCAACGGGCTCAATAAAATACCTGGTGGAAACCAACAGGCTCAATAAATTACCTTCTGGTGGAAACCAACAGGCTCAATAAAATACCTTCTGGTGGAAACCAACAGGCTCAATAAAATACCTTCTGGTGAAACCAACAGGCTCAATAAATTACCTTCTGGTGGAAACCAACAGGCTCAATAAAATACCTTCTGGTGGAAACCAACAGGCTCAATAAAATACCTTCTGGTGGAAACCAACAGGCTCAATAAATTACCTTCTGGTGGAAACCAACAGGCTCAATAAATACCTTCTGGTGGAAACCAACAGGCTCAATAAATACCTTCTGGTGGAAACCAACAGAATCAATAAAATACCTTCTGGTGGAAACCAACAGGCTCATTAAAATACCTTCTGGTGAAACCAACAGAATCAATAAATTACCTTCTGGTGGAAACCAACAGGCTCATTAAAATACCTTCTGGTGGAAACCAACAGGCTCAATAAAATACCTTCTGGTGGAAACCAACAGGCTCAATAAAATACCTTCTGGTGGAAACCAACAGGCTCAATAAATTACCTTCTGGTGGAAACCAACAGGCTCAATAAAATACCTTCTGGTGGAAACCAACAGGCTCAATAAAATACCTTCTGGTGGAAACCAACAGGCTCAATAAAACTATCTACCCATATGGAAAAGAATAATTAAAATCAAATATGAATATTATACGGCAGATTATATTTGAGTGGTGTATTTGTGTATGTGTTAACAGATATGCAAACACAATTGATTACATGATTGTGGTGTTTTTCCTCCATAGATATGGGATGTGTGACCTTAGATGGCTTAGCCTACAGGTCTCTTGTATGGTTTGATGTTTTATTCAATACAGGCAGCATATCAAAAAGTCTGATATGACAAGAATCTTGTATGAATCTTCTGTGAATCTTCTTTGAATCTTGTATGAATCTTGTATGAATCTTCTGTGAATCTTCTTTGAATATTGTATGAATCTTGTATGAATCTTCTGTGAATCTTCTTTGAATCTTGTATGAATCTTGTATGAATCTTCTGTGAATCTTGTATGAATCTTCTGTGAATCTTGTATGAATCTTGTAAGAATCTTCTATGAATTTGCTATGACTCTTGTAAGAATCTTTTATGAATCTTCTGTGAATCTTGTATGAATCTTGCATGAATCTTCTGTGAATCTTGTATGAATCTTGCATGAATCTTCTGTGAATCTCCTATGAATTTGCTATGACTCTTGTATGTGTATTGGCTGTCATGTGTAAAAGTACCAGGTAGAATATATAATAATCTTGCTAAATTCTTCTATATCTTTTCCATATTGGGAAATCTATGTTAATGAGATGCACTGTCTAATTGCTAGTCATTTTACTGTTGACGGTGGCTATCTGGCTCCATAGTGAAGTTTCCCCTAGCCACAGATCTAGGATCAGCTTCTCCTCCCCCACATCCTAATCTGAACCATTAGTGGGGAAATGCAAAACTGACTCAAGATCAGCGTCTAGGGGCAACATCACTCTATACTGCGTATCTTTCCCAATCGTTTCAAGGTTTCAGGGTTCTCTACCTTTTCTCTGCTTCCCTCTAGTGGTTGATAGCGTTGTGAACAGGATGGTTTGTGGGAAAAAACACACACGTGTACGCTTAAACACACACAGACACACAAAGTATTGAATCAATGCTTTATTAATGGGTCATGTTTTTAGTACCAGGAAACAAGACTTGAAGGTCAACAAGGAAGTGATATCATCAGTGTTCGACGACCCCGGTACTGTGCAGGTTTTAGTGCCATCCCAGCACTAACTAACAAACCAGATACAGCTAATGAAATAATCATCCAGACTTTGACTATAGATGTTAACAGACTGGATACAGCTAATCAGGGGCTCCCGAGTGGCTCAGCGGTCTAAGGCACTGCATCTCAGTGCTAGAGGCGTCACTACAGAACCTGGTTTGATTCCAGGCTGTATCACAACCGGCCGTGATTAGGAGACCCATAGGGCGGCGCACAATTGGCCCAGCGACGTCCGGGTTTGGGCGGGGTAGAGCGTCATTGTAAATAAGAATTT
Source organism: Salvelinus alpinus (assembly GCF_045679555.1). Classification (NCBI taxonomy): domain Eukaryota; kingdom Metazoa; phylum Chordata; class Actinopteri; order Salmoniformes; family Salmonidae; genus Salvelinus; species Salvelinus alpinus. Next base: position 72,412,535 of record NC_092096.1, read on the forward strand.
GTTCTTAACTGACTTGCCCAGTTAAATAAAGGTAAAAAATAAACTAATCATCTAGACTTTGACTATAGCTGTTGACAGTTGTGTTAGTGCTGGGTTGGAACCAATCCCTGCACACCTTGTGGGTCCCAGGGACCAGGATTGAAGAACGGTGACTTTAACCATTATATAGATAGCATCCCAAATGGCACCCTATTCCCTATAGGTCACTACTTTTCACATAGGGCTCTGATCTAAAGTAGTGCACTACTTTTCACATAGGGTTCTGATCTAAAGTAGTGCACTACTTTTCACACAGGGCTCTGATCTAAAGTAGTGCACTACTTTTCACATAGGGTTCTGATCTAAAGTAGTGCACTACTTTTCGCATAGGGTTCTGATCTAAAGTAGTGCACTACTTTTCACATAGGGTTCTGATCTAAAGTAGTGCACTACTTTTCACATAGGGCTCTGATCTAAAGTAGTGCACTACTTTTCACACAGGGCTCTGATCTAAAGTAGTGCACTACTTTTCACATAGGGTTCTTATCTAAAGTAGTGCACTACTTTTCACATAGGGTTCTTATCTAAAGTAGTGCACTACTTTTCACATAGGGTTCTGATATAAAGTAGTGCACTACTTATCACATAGGGCTCTGATCTAAAGTAGTGCACTACTTATCACATAGGGCTCTGATCTAAAGTAGTGCACTACTTATCACATAGGGCTCTGATCTAAAGTAGTGCACTACTTATCACATAGGGCTCTGATCTAAAGTAGTGCACTACTTTTCACACAGGGCTCTGATCTAAAGTAGTGCACTACTTTTCACATAGGGCTCTGATCTAAAGTAGTGCACTACTTTTCACATAGGGCTCTGATATAAAGTAGTGCACTACGTAGGGGATAGGTTACCATTTAAGAGGCAGACATAGAGTAGAACCTACAAACTAAAGTTACCTATCTATATCGTTACAACAATTATAAAATAACGTCAAAATAACATGCGTGTGAAATGGCAATAGGAATGAATGTAAGGCTGTGTGTCTCGTCCGATGAGATGAACATTCCAGGAGAAAAACAATTCAAACGAGTCGGTTCATTCGTTCGTTCCGTACAATCTTTTCTCAACAAAAAACAAACGATCGTCGAAGAAAGGCGATCGTAAAACAGTCTGTCCAAACGTGGTCCGTCGCATCGCAGATGAAAGACGGGTCATGGAAAAGGCCTGATAATGCTTTTTTTTTTAAAGTAGGCTGTGAAATGAAAATACAACATGTACAATAGGCTCTTAGCGCTCCCATGAGTTACATGAAAACATAAATAAGTTAATACATTAAATAAATAAATAAATAGCGTTATAAACACCAAAAAATAAATAACCTCAAATATTAAATAATAACAGAAACACAAATGATTCACGTCGTGAAGAGAGATGGTCTTCAGTATTGTTCTCATTACTTCCTGTAGCGTTGGAAATGTGGAGGGGCCTCTTGTGTGACAGTCAGCAGTCTAAATAGCACCCTATTCCCAATGTAGTGTACTACTTTGAAGGCCCATAGGGCTCTGGGACACAGGGTTCCATTTGGTACACAACCCCCGAGTCCTCATCCGGTCCTTCCCATTAACCAGAGTCCTCATCCAGTCCTTCCCATTAACCAGATTCCTCATCCTTCCCATTAACCAGAGTCCTCATCCAGTCCTTCCCATTAACCAGAGTCCTCATCCAGTCCTTCCCATTAACCAGAGTCCTCATCCAGTCCTTCCCATTAACCAGAGTCCTCATCCAGTCCTTCCCATAAACCAGAGTCCTCGTCCAGTCCTTCCCATTAACCCGAGTCCTCATCCAGTCCTTCCCATAAACCAGAGTCCTCGTCCAGTCCTTCCCATAAACCAGAGTCCTCGTCCAGTCCTTCCCATTAACCAGAGTCCTCGTCCAGTCCTTCCCATTAACCAGAGTCCTCATCCAGTCCTTCCCATTAACCAGAGTCCTCATCCAGTCCTTCCCATTAACCCGAGTCCTCATCCAGTCCTTCCCATAAACCAGATTCCTCATCCTTCCCATTAACGAGAGTCCTCATCCAGTCCTTCCCATTAACCAGAGTCCTCATCCAGTCCTTCCCATTAACCAGAGTCCTCATCCAGTCCTTCCCATTAACCAGAGTCCTCATCCAGTCCTTCCCATTAACCAGAGTCCTCATCCAGTCCTTCCCATTAACCAGAGTCCTCATCCAGTCCTTCCCATTAACCAGAGTCCTCATCCAGTCCTTCCCATTAACCCGAGTCCTCATCCAGTCCTTCCCATTAACCAGAGTCCTCATCCAGTCCTTCCCATAAACCAGAGTCCTCATCCAGTCCTTCCCATTAACCCGAGTCCTCATCCAGTCCTTCCCATTAACCAGAGTCCTCATCCAGTCCTTCCCATTAACCCGAGTCCTCATCCAGTCCTTCCCATAAACCAGAGTCCTCATCCAGTCCTTCCCATTAACCCGAGTCCTCATCCAGTCCTTCCCATTAACCAGAGTCCTCATCCAGTCCTTCCCATAAACCAGAGTCCTCATCCAGTCCTTCCCATTAACCCGAGTCCTCATCCAGTCCTTCCCATTAACCAGAGTCCTCATCCAGTCCTTCCCATTAACCCGAGTCCTCATCCAGTCCTTCCCATAAACCAGAGTCCTCATCCAGTCCTTCCCATTAACCAGATTCCTCATCCTTCCCATTAACCAGATGTTAGAGTATGAAATGATTTATAGGGTTCTAAAATTACCAAATTTCCATGCAAACTTTCCAGAAATCCCAGTGTAAAGATTCCCTGGATTTCCTGCCTATTCCCTCCTCATTCAAGGACTCTTACAACCAGGATGTCTGGAAAACCTGCATGAAATTTGGGGGGAAATTACTGGAATTGTGTAACTCTAGATATGGTTGTAAAAGATCATCGTTTGTTGGATGCTAACAGATTGATACAGTCAATAAAATAAAGAAGCATGCTTCTAGAATACACCGGTATTGTTCTAGAATACACCGGTATTGTTCTAGAATACTATGGTATTGTTCTAGAATACTATGGTATTGTTCTAGAATACACCAGTATTCCGTTATGAGTGATCTATTATCGTACTGACAAGCAACAGCACACATAATAATAAAACAACTCATTTACTAATCCTTGGCGAGTAATCAAACATTTACGGGCTCGATTCAATCCGTAGCGCTGAAGAGCCGCACTACAGCACAATAGAAACTTAAAAGGCAATATTCCCGCTTTCACGGAGACTGCATTCACGGCTGTTTATGTTGGCTCAATCAGAAATTACAATCTCTTTCTAGCGCTGAACTTCAGCGATACGGATTGAATCGAGGTCTCGTATTTCCTCTTAATTTTTCTAGTGAGGAGGTTGAAAAACGTCACTGATGAAACTTGGTTTGCAAACAGTTATTGATCAGTATTAATAGTAAATATAATTTCACAAATATATATACTCTTCCATTTTATCTTGCGACTGTGTCCGTATCCTAAACAGCACCCTATGCCCTATGTAGTGCACTACCTTTGACCAGACCCTATACATCCCAAACAGCACGCTATTCCCTATGTAGTGCACTACTTTTGACCCAGGCCCCTAGGGAGCAATTTGGGACGCAGGCAGTATTTTTTTTCCGGAAAAAATAGATGGTTGAATATATACCTCATCCAAGCGTAACGTCGCAAGCTGCCTGTTAGCTCAATCCATCAATCAATCAACCAATAATTGATTGATTGATTGATGGAATCATTGATATATCTGTGGAGTATTAGAATAACCATAGCCACGTTCCAGAACATTCCTTATTGATTTAGCACACGACAATCCTCAATCGAACAATCTATATCATTATTTTGCAGAATCCAAAGCAGTACACGAGTTTAAGAGCAGATAAACAGGTTGACGGTGGTTTCATATTGAGCCGTGTTTGGCGAGCCGAGAGTTAGGTCCCAGGTCTGTTTTGAAGTTGGCCAATAGACGCTCTCGCTGTGTACCTCTGGCCAATAGTAGTGCAGAGGAGTGACATGTCGTCAGAGCAGAGAGAGGAGCTGATTTTTATTGGCCATCATTTAAGGTCACTGTAGGTATCTGTAGACCTTGAAAAAGTAGTTCTGTCCATTCATCTCTGCATTCCTCCAACCCTCCCTCCGTTCCTCCATTCCACTACTGTAGGTATCTGTAGACCTTGAAGCAGTGGTTCCCAGAGTCGGCCACCACCACGTGTCCATCGGAGGTGAGAGCCAGACCCTGAGGTCCGTAGAGAGGGTCAGCTGATGTGTTGATATAGGACAGGAAAGAGCCACTACCGTCAAACACCTGGAGAGAGGGGGGAAGATACTTACGTAAATTAGATATATCTGTATTTAATTTACAATACATTTTCAAACATTTCTAAAAACACGTTTTCACTTTGTCATTATGGGGTGTTGTGTGTAGATCACAGGAGGTTGGTGGCACTTTAATTGGGAGGGCGGGCTTGTGGTAACGGCTGGAGTGAAATCAGAAGAATGGTATCAAATACATCAAACACATGGTTTCCATGCCGTTCCATTGACTCCAGTCCAGCCTTTATTATGAGCCGCCGCCTCCACAAGTTTAGATGGATGAGAAAAAATCTCTCTTTTAAATTCTGATTGTAACACAACAAAATGGGGAAAAAGTCAAGGGGTGTGACTACTTTATGAAAGCAGTGTGTACATATATTATATATTATATATATATGTACCTGTATGCCGCTGTTGCCCCAGTCGGCTACGATGATGTCCATATACTGTATATGATATATGATTTATGATATATACAGTACCAGTCAAAGGTTTGAACACAGCTACTCATTCAAGGGTTTTTCTTTATTTTTAATATTTTCTACATTGTAGAATAATAGTGAAGACATCAAAACTATGAAATAACACATATGGAATCATGTAGTAACCAAAAAAAATGTTAAACAAATCAAAATAGATTTTATATTTGAGATTCTTCAAAGTAGCCACCCTTTGCCTTGATGACAGATTTGGATACTCTCTGCATTCTCTCAACCAGCTTCGCCTGGAATGCTTTTCCAACAATCTTGAAAGAGTTCCCACATATGCTGAGCACTTGTTGACTGCTTTTCATTCACTCCGCGGTCCAACTCATCCCAAACCATCTAACTTGGGTTGAGGTTGGGTGATTGTGGAGGCCAGGTCATCTGATGCAGCACTCCATCACTATCCTTCTTGGTCAAATAGCCCTTACACAGCCTGGAGGTGTGTTGGGTCATTGTCCTGTTGAAAAACAAATGATAGTCCCACTAAGCGCAAACCAAATGGGATGGCGTATCACTGCCTAATGCTGTGGTAGCCATGCTGGTTAAGAGTGTCATGAATTCTAAATAAATCACAGACAGTGTCACCAGCAAAGCACCGCCACACCATCACACCTCCTCCTCCAAGCTTCACGGTGGGAACCACACATGTGGAGATCATTCACCTACCCTGCGTCTGACAAAGACACGGCGGTTGGAACGAAAAATATCACATTTGGACTCATCAAACCAAAGGACAGATTTTCACAGATCTAATGTCCATTGCTCGTGTTTCTTGGCCCAAGCAAGTCTCTTCTTATTATTGGTGTCCTTTAGTAGCAGCTCCTTTGCAGCCATTCGACCATGAAGGTCTGATTCACACAGTCTCCTCTGAACAGTTGATGTTGAAATGTGTCTGTTACTTGAACTCTGTGAAGCATTTATTTGGGCTGCAATTTCTAAGGCTGGTAACTCTAAATAACGTATCCTCTGCAGCAGAGGTAACTCTGGGTCTTCCTTTCCTGTGGCGGTCCTCATGAGAGCCAGTTTCATCATAGGACTTGATGGTTTTTGCAACTGCACTTGAAGAAACGTTCTTGAAATGTTCCATATTGACTGACCTTCATGATGGACTGCCGATTCTCTTTGCTTATTTGAGCTGTTCTTGCCATAATATGGACTTGGTATTTTACCAAATAGGGATATCTTCTGTATACCACCCCTACCATGTCACAACACAACTGATTAGCTCAAACACATTAAGATGGAAAGAAATTCCACAAATTAACTTTTAACAAGGCACACCTGTTAATTGAAATACATTCCAGGTGACTATCTCATGAAGCTGGTTGAGAGAATGCCAAGAGTGTGCAAAGCTGCCATCAAGGCGAAGGGTGACTACTTTGAAGAATCTCAAATATTAAATATATTTTGATTTGTTTAACACTTTTTTGGTTACTACATGATTCCATATGTGTTATTTCATAGTTTTGACATCTTCAATATTATTCTACAATATGGAAAATAGTAAAAATAAAGAAAAACCCTGGAATGAGTAGGTGATCTAAAACTTTTGACCAGTAGTGTACTTGTATGCAGCTGTTGCCCCAGTCGGCTATGATGATGTCCATATACTCTATATGATATATAATTTATGATTTATATATATATATATATAACTGTACCTGTATGCGGCTGTTGCCCCAGTCGGCTACAATGATGTTCCCGTTCACGTCGACGGCCACGCCTGTAGGGGCATTAAACTGACCGTTGCCCTCTCCGTTAGATCCAAACTTCAGCAGCAGCTCTCCCTCTGGGGTGAATACCTGGAACGGAGGGAGGGAGGGAGGGAGGGAGGGAGGGAGGGAGAGACCATTTCTATTGAACCAGGTCTTGTTCATTCTACTGGGTTAACGAAGGTCAGGACTTGTTCATTCTACTGGGTTAACGAAGATCAGGACTTGTTCATTCTACTGGGTTAACGAAGGTCAGGACTTGTTCATTCTACTGGGTTAACGAAGGTCAGGACTTGTTCATTCTACTGGGTTAACCAAGGTCAGGACTTGTTCATTCTACTGGGTTAACGAAGGTCAGGACTTGTTCATTCTACTGGGTTAACGAAGGTCAGGATTTGATCATTCTACTGGGTTAACGAAGGTCAGGACTTGATCATTCTACTGGGTTAACGAAGGTCAGGACTTGATCATTCTACTGGGTTAACAAAGGTCAGGACTTATTCATTCTACTGGGTTAACGAAGGTCAGGACTTGTTCATTCTACTGGGTTAACGAAGGTCAGGACTTGTTCATTCTACTGGGTTAACGAAGGTCAGGACTTGTTCATTCTACTGGGTTAACGAAGATCAGGACTTGTTCATTCTACTGGGTTAACGAAGGTCAGGACTTGTTCATTCTACTGGGTTAACGAAGATCAGGACTTGTTCATTCTACTGGGTTAACGAAGGTCAGGACTTGTTCATTCTACTGGGTTAACGAAGGTCAGGACTTGTTCATTCTACTGGGTTAACGAAGGTCAGGACTTGTTCATTCTACTGGGTTAACGAAGGTCAGGACTTGTTCATTCTACTGGGTTAACGAAGGTCAGGACTTGTTCATTCTACTGGGTTAACGAAGGTCAGGATTTGATCATTCTACTGGGTTAACGAAGGTCAGGACTTGATCATTCTACTGGGTTAACGAAGGTCAGGACTTGATCATTCTACTGGGTTAACAAAGGTCAGGACTTATTCATTCTACTGGGTTAACGAAGGTCAGGACTTGTTCATTCTACTGGGTTAACGAAGGTCAGGACTTGTTCATTCTACTGGGTTAACGAAGGTCAGGACTTGTTCATTCTACTGGGTTAACGAAGGTCAGGACTTGTTCATTCTACTGGGTTAACGAAGGTCAGGACTTGTTCATTCTACTGGGTTAACGAAGGTCAGGATTTGATCATTCTACTGGGTTAACGAAGGTCAGGATTTGATCATTCTACTGGGTTAACGAAGGTCAGGACTTGATCATTCTACTGGGTTAACGAAGGTCAGGACTTATTCATTCTACTGGGTTAACGAAGGTCAGGACTTGATCATTCTACTGGGTTAACGAAGGTCAGGACTTGTTCATTCTACTGGGTTAACGAAGGTCAGGACTTGTTCATTCTACTGGGTTAACGAAGGTCAGGACTTGTTCATTCTACTGGGTTAACGAAGGTCAGGACTTGTTCATTCTACTGGGTTAACGAAGGTCAGGACTTGTTCATTCTACTGGGTTAACGAAGGTCAGGACTTGTTCATTCTACTGGGTTAACGAAGGTCAGGATTTGATCATTCTACTGGGTTAACGAAGGTCAGGACTTGATCATTCTACTGGGTTAACGAAGGTCAGGACTTGATCATTCTACTGGGTTAACAAAGGTCAGGACTTATTCATTCTACTGGGTTAACGAAGGTCAGGACTTGTTCATTCTACTGGGTTAACGAAGGTCAGGACTTGTTCATTCTACTGGGTTAACGAAGGTCAGGACTTGTTCATTCTACTGGGTTAACGAAGGTCAGGACTTGTTCATTCTACTGGGTTAACGAAGGTCAGGACTTGTTCATTCTACTGGGTTAACGAAGGTCAGGATTTGATCATTCTACTGGGTTAACGAAGGTCAGGACTTGATCATTCTACTGGGTTAACGAAGGTCAGGACTTGATCATTCTACTGGGTTAACGAAGGTCAGGACTTATTCATTCTACTGGGTTAACGAAGGTCAGGACTTGATCATTCTACTGGGTTAACGAAGGTCAGGACTTGATCATTCTACTGGGTTAACGAAGGTCAGGACTTGTTCATTCTACTGGGTTAATGAAGGTCAGGACTTGTTCATTCTACTGGGTTAACGAAGGTCAGGACTTGTTCATTCTACTGGGTTAACGAAGGTCAGGACTTGATCATTCTACTGGGTTAACGAAGGTCAGGACTTGTTCATTCTACTGGGTTAACGAAGGTCAGGACTTGATCATTCTACTGGGTTAACGAAGGTCAGGACTTGTTCATTCTACTGGGTTAACGAAGGTCAGGACTTGTTCATTCTACTGGGTTAACGAAGGTCAGGACTTGTTCATTCTACTGGGTTAACGAAGGTCAGGACTTGTTCATTCTACTGGGTTAACGAAGGTCAGGACTTGTTCATTCTACTGGGTTAACGAAGGTCAGGATTTGATCATTCTACTGGGTTAACGAAGGTCAGGACTTGATCATTCTACTGGGTTAACGAAGGTCAGGACTTGATCATTCTACTGGGTTAACGAAGGTCAGGACTTATTCATTCTACTGGGTTAACGAAGGTCAGGACTTGATCATTCTACTGGGTTAACGAAGGTCAGGACTTGATCATTCTACTGGGTTAACGAAGGTCAGGACTTGTTCATTCTACTGGGTTAACGAAGGTCAGGACTTGTTCATGCTACTGGGTTAACGAAGGTCAGGACTTGTTCATTCTACTGGGTTAACGAAGGTCAGGACTTGATCATTCTACTGGGTTAACGAAGGTCAGGACTTGTTCATTCTACTGGGTTAACGAAGGTCAGGACTTGATCATTCTACTGGGTTAACGAAGGTCAGGACTTGTTCATTCTACTGGGTTAACGAAGGTCAGGACTTGTTCATTCTACTGGGTTAACGAAGGTCAGGATTTGATCATTCTACTGGGTTAACGAAGGTCAGGACTTGATCATTCTACTGGGTTAACGAAGGTCAGGACTTATTCATTCTACTGGGTTAACGAAGGTCAGGACTTGATCATTCTACTGGGTTAACGAAGGTCAGGACTTGATCATTCTACTGGGTTAACGAAGGTCCCATTTGAGGCGTTGTGTCTGATGAACCTGAGAAGTTAGTTACCTTGACTGAGTGGTTGTGAAAGTCTGTCACTATGATCTCATTGTTGTGGTTGACGGCTGCAAAATGAGGACCTGGTCGAAAGAGAGGAGGAGAAAGGAGGAGAGGAGGTGAAGAGAGGAGAGGAGAGATGGAAGTACCGTGAAGACTTCATCATCATCATCATCATCATCACCATTATCATCATCAGCATCATCTTCATCATCCACATCAACACACCTGCGAACTGTTTGTCTCCGTTGCCGCGGCTCCCGAACTTAGTAACGAGCTTGCCGGTTGGCTGGAAGATGAAGACGGTGCATGCCTTGTTGTCCACAACGATCACGTGACCGTTCTGATCCACGGACACGCCCTTCGGTCCCATCAGCCTACCAGAGCCCAGCTTGGCCTGACAGACAGAGAACACAACCAATCAGAGTACAGCTTGGCCTGACAGACATAGAACACAACCAATCAGAGGACAGCTTGGCCTGACAGATCAGAAAATAGAATAGTCCCCTGTACGTCCCCTGTATGTCCCCTGTATTTCCCCTGTATGTCCCCTGTACGTCCCCTGTATTTCCCCTGTATTTCCCCTGTACGTCCCCTGTATTTCCCCTGTACGTCCCCTGTATTTCCCCTGTATTTCCCCTGTACGTCCCCTGTATTTCCCCTGTATTTCCCCTGTACGTCCCCTGTATTTCCCCTGTATGTCCCCTGTACGTCCCCTGTATTTCCTCTGTATTTCCCCTGTACGTCCCCTGTATTTCCCCTGTACGTCCCCTGTATTTCCCCTGTATTTCCCCTGTACGTCCCCTGTATTTCCCCTGTACGTCCCCTGTACGTCCCCTGTATTTCCCCTGTACGTCCCCTGTATTTCCCCTGTATTTCCCCTGTACGTCCCCTGTATTTCCCCTGTACGTCCCCTGTATTTCCCCTGTATTTCCCCTGTATTTCCCCTGTATTTCCCCTGTACGTCCCCTGTACGTCCCCTGTATTTCCCCTGTACGTCCCCTGTATTTCCCTGTATTTCCCCTGTATTTCCCCTGTATTTCCCCTGTACGTCCCCTGTATTTCCCCTGTACGTCCCCTGTATTTCCCCTGTATTTCCCCTGTATTTCCCCTGTATTTCCCCTGTACGTCCCCTGTATTTCCCCTGTATTTCCCCTGTACGTCCCCTGTATTTCCCCTGTATTTCCCCTGTACGTCCCCTGTATTTCCACTGTACGTCCCCTGTATTTCCCCTGTATTTCCCCTGTACGCCCCCTGTATTTCCACTGTACGTCCCCTGTATGTCCCCTGTATTTCCCCTGTATGTCCCCTGTATTTCCCCTCTATTTCCCCTGTACGTCCCCTGTATTTCCCCTGTATGTCCCCTGTACGTCCCCTGTATTTCCCCTGTATTTCCCCTGTATGTCCCCTGTATTTCCCCTGTACGTCCCCTGTACGTCCCATGTACGTCCCCTGTATTTCCCCTGTATTTCCCCTGTATTTCCCCTGTACGTCCCCTGTATTTCCCCTGTATGTCCCCTGTATTTCCCCTGTATGTCCCCTGTACGTCTCCTGTACGTCTCCTGTACGTCCCCTGTACGTCCCCTGTACGTCTCCTGTACGTCCCCTGTACGTCTCCTGTACGTCCCCTGTACGTCTCCTGTACGTCTCCTGTACGTCTCCTGTACGTCCCCTGTACGTCCCCTGTACGTCTCCTGTACGTCTCCTGTACGTCTCCTGTACGTCCCCTGTACGTTCCCTGTACGTCCCCTGTACGTCCCCTGTGCGTCCCCTGTGCGTCCCCTGTACGTCCCCTGTACGTCCCCTGTACGTCCCCTGTACGTCCCCTGTACGTCCCCTGTGCGTCCCCTGTGCGTCCCCTGTACGTCCCCTGTACGTCCCCTGTACGTCCCCTGTGTGTCCCCTGTGTGTCCCCTGTACGTCCCCTGTACGTCCCCTGTACGTCCCCTGTACGTCCCCTGTACGTTCCCTGTACGTCCCCTGTACGTCCCCTGTACGTCCCCTGTGTGTCCCCTGTACGTCCCCTGTATTTCTCCTGTACGTCCCCTGTACGTCCCCTGTGTGTCCCCTGTACGTCCCCTGTATTTCTCCTGTACGTCCCCTGTGTGTCCCCTGTATGTCCCCTGTATGTCTCCTGTATGTCCCCTGTACGTCCCCTGTACGTCCCCTGTACGTCCCCTGTACGTCTCCTGTATGTCACCTGTATGTCCCCTGTATGTCTCCTGTATGTCTCCTGTACGTCCCCTGTACGTCCCCTGTACGTCCCCTGTACGTCCCCTGTATGTCTCCTGTATGTCTCCTGTATGTCCCCTGTATGTCTCCTGTATGTCCCCTGTATGTCTCCTGTATGTCTCCTGTATTTCTCCTGTACGTCCCCTGTGTGTCCCCTGTATGTCCCCTGTATGTCCCCTGTATGTCTCCTGTATGTCCCCTGTACGTCCCCTGTACGTCCCCTGTACGTCCCCTGTATGTCTCCTGTATGTCACCTGTATGTCCCCTGTATGTCTCCTGTATGTCTCCTGTATGTCCCCTGTACGTCCCCTGTACGTCCCCTGTACGTCCCCTGTATGTCTCCTGTATGTCCCCTGTATTTCTCCTGTGTGTCCCCTGTACGTCCCCTGTACGTCCCCTGTATGTCCTCTGTATGTCCCCTGTATGTCACCTGTATGTCACCTGTATGCTCACCTTGTATTTGCCCTCGCTGGAGAAGATGCTGACCCACTTGTTGTCGTAGTCGGCGATGATGATGTCACCGTTGGGGTGAACGGCCACACCTGTTGGTCGTTGGAGTTGCCCTGGCGACCGGCCCCTCACCCCGAAACGACTCTTAAACTCGCCGTCATTAGAGAAGATCTGCCCGGTGAGACACACACACACACACACACACATACACACACACACACACACACACACACACACACACACACACACACACACACACACACACACACACACACACACACACACACACACACACACACACACACACACACACACACACACACACACATAAACACACACACACACACACACACACACACATGCATACACATACACACACAAACAATCAAACGATCAAAATTCTGCCACTGTGTGTGTGTGTGTGTGTGTGTGTGCGTGTGTGCGTGTGCGTGTGCGTGTGCGTGTGTGTGTGTGTGTGTGTGTGTGTAGTTACCTGGACACACTGGTTATTGCTGTCTGCTATTAGAATCCTGCCACTGGAGGACGTTGACACACCCTGTAGGTTAGTAAATTCTCCTTTATTCTTCCCCTTAGTACCTGAAGCACAGACACACCTTATCAATGGACAAACTAGAGGCAGAGAGAGAACGCGAAGGAGAGAGGTGGGAGAAAGAAGGGAGAGAGGAGGGAGAAAGAAGGGAGAGAGGAGGGAGAAAGAAGGGAGAGAGGAGGGAGAAAGAAGGGAGAGAGGAGGGAGAAAGAAGGGAGAGAGGAGGGAGAAAGAAGGGAGAGAGGAGGGAGAACGAAGGGAGAGAGGAGGGAGAACGAAGGGAGAGAGGAGGGAGAAAGAAGGGAGAGAGGAGGGTGATAGAAGGGAGAGAGTGGGTGATAGAGAGAGGAGGGAGAAAGAAGGGAGAGAGGAGGGAGAAAGAAGGGAGAGAGGAGGGAGAAAGAAGGGAGAGAGGAGGGAGAAAGAAGGGAGAGAGGAGGGTGATAGAAGGGAGAGAGTGGGTGATAGAGAGAGGAGGGAGAAAGAAGGGAGAGAGGAGGGAGAAAGAAGGGAGAGAGGAGGGAGAAAGAAGGGAGAGAGGAGGGAGAAAGAAGGGAGAGAGGAGGGAGATAGAAGGGAGAGATGAGGGTGATAGAGACAGAGAGAGAACGCGAAGGAGAGAGGAGGGAGAAAGAAGGGAGAGAGGAGGGAGAAAGAAGGGAGAGATGAGGGTGATAGAGACAGCACAGTCTGGCTATAGAGACCGGTCGTCACAGACAAACCTGGCTGCCCAGGGAGGACAGGCTGTGCTCACTCTGCTCCAGGGGAGAGGTAGAGACAGAAGTGCATTTCCTACTACACTGTGACAAATACTCAGACCTAAGAGCATATTTCTTTCCCAAAATTATAATTCAATACAAAGAATTTGAAACTATAAAAGATGAAGAAAAATTCTAATATTTGTTGGGTGAAAAGCCAAAATGTGCAGTTTTGGCAGCCAAATATGTGTCCTCCTGCCACAGCCTGAGGGACAGCCAGTGAAAAATGCAAAGTAATGTTGATAATATTTCCCATTTAGCTTAGTTTTGTTTTGTCTTTCGTACCAGGTCATGTGTCTTCTCAGTCATGTTGACACTGGTCTACTACTGTTGCTTTAATGTATTGTTGTTCTGATTAATATTGTTGTTGTAGCTGTTATTAATGGTAATCCCATGTCCACTACTACTATTATTATTACTGTTAGTCCCACCATTTATTTATATATAAATATATATATATTTTGTGTATATATATACATATATATTTTATTTAAATTTTTCGATATGTATACTTTGACAATGTAAGTAATAATAACTTGCCATGTCAATAAAGTCAATTGAATTGAATTGAATTGACAGAGAGAGAACGCGAAGGAGAGAGGAGGGAGAAAGAAGGGAGAGAGGAGGGAGATAGAAGGGAGGGAGTGGGTGATAGAGATCTCTCTGTCTCTCACCGATCCTGAAGATGAGATCATCTTCGATGGGATTCTCTCTGCGTCTGGGTGTCCCCAGGGCACTGCCTGTCCTCCTGGACCCCTTCTTCTTACTCCCAGACCCCGGGGACTTTCCTCTCCTCTTAGCCCCCTCAGAGGAGCCTGTAGACGGGGTGGCCGTGGTCGTCAGAGAGGTGGCTGTGGTGGTGGGGGGAGACACCTGGAAGAGACATTTAACATGAACGGTAGACAGTCAGACTGTTAGTTGCAAAATTCTGGTAACTTTCGTTAAACTCCCAGGTTTTCCAGAAATAGTTGAAAGATCTGGGAGTCCTCCTAAAAAAAATGACAATCTCTCTCTCTCTCTCTCTCTTTACCTCAGGGTCCGGGGACCTGGTAACTCTGAGACTGAAGGGACTTCCTTTGATGTGCTGGTCATAGAGCCGGAGAGCCAATGAGAACTCTCCTTCCTTGTTTACAGTGTAAACAAAATCATATGTCCCGTTCTTGTGGTCGAGTATCTCCCCGTCCGCCACGCTACCATCTGGAGTACACACCTGGAAGGAGATATAACAACTCTATGTATCCATGTAGGGCAATTTGTTTAGCGTAACGTAGCATACCTTATCATAGCATAGCATACATTAGCTTAGCATAGCGTAGTATACATTAGCTTAGTTTAGCATAGCATACATTAGCTTAGTTTAGCATAGCATAGCATACATTAGCTTAGTTTAGCATAGCATACTTTAGCTTAGTTTAGCATAGCGTTGCATACAGTAGCTTAGCTTCTTTTATCATAGTTTAGCTTACCGTGTGTGTGTGTGTGTGTGTGTGTGTGTGTGTGTGTGTGTGTGTGTGTGTGTGTGTGTGTGTGTGTGTGTGTGTGTGTGTGTGTGTGTGTGTGTGTGTGTGTGTGTGTGTGTGTGTGTGTTTGTGTGTTGGTCCCCCACCTCAGCAGACAGGATGGCGTTGCCGCTCCTGCAGTGTCCCCCGGCCTTGTCTCTGGTCGTTATGGTTACGCAGGCTGGGAGACCCACGATGCACTGCTCCAGCCCCACACCCGACGCCTCACTCTGGCTCGCCACCGCGCTGGGGACGACAATCATATTTCATGTATATTAATTGCTTCATTTTAATTTGTATATTTTTTTTATTTGTTTATTCATATTTTATCTATGATACCAGCAGCCCATCTGATATAGACTGACCTGGTAGTGAAGATAGTCCCCAGCTCATATAGAAGCATTTCACTGTAAGGTCTACTAAAATGTGTAAAAAGTCAAGGGGTCTGAATACTTTCCAAATGCACTGTATGTACCTGGTAGTGACAATTGTCCCTAGGTTGTGGATAGTCTTCCTCAGTCCCTCTGCCTCCATCACTAAGTCCAGTTGATCATTCTCCTCAGCCTGGAATGGTAACCCTACAAGAAATATACATGTTAAAAATTATAGCACTGTGACCACGTTAGCCTGTCTCACGTGACCCACGGGGACAGCTGTGACTACATTAGCCTGTCTCACGTGACCCACGGGGACAGCTGTGACTACATTAGCCTGTCTGACGTGACCCACGGGGACAGCTGTGACTACATTAGCCTGTCTGACCTGACCCACGGGGACAGCTGTGACCACATTAGCCTGTCTGACGTGACCCACGGGGACAGCTGTGACTACATTAGCCTGTCTGACGTGACCCACGGGGACAGCTGTGACCACATAAGCCTGTCTGACGTGACCCACGGGGACAGCTGTGACCACATAAGCCTGTCTGACGTGACCCACGGGGACAGCTGTGACCACATTAGCCTGTCTCACGTGACCCACGGGGACAGCTGTGACCACATAAGCCTGTCTGACGTGACCCACGGGGACAGCTGTGACCACATTAGCCTGTCTCATGTGACCCACGGGGACAGCTGTGACCACATAAGCCTGTCTGACGTGACCCACGGGGACAGCTGTGACCACACTAGCCTGTCTCACGTGACCCACGGGGACAGCTGTGACCACATTAGCCTGTCTGACGTGACCCACGGGGACAGCTGTGACCACACTAGCCTGTCTGACGTGACCCACGGGGACAGCTGTGACCACATAAGCCTGTCTGACGTGACCCACGGGGACAGCTGTGACCACACTAGCCTGTCTCACGTGACCCACGGGGACAGCTGTGACCACATAAGCCTGTCTGACGTGACCCACGGGGACAGCTGTGACCACACTAGCCTGTCTCACGTGACCCACGGGGACAGCTGTGACCACACTAGCCTGTCTGACGTGACCCACGGGGACAGCTGTGACCACACTAGCCTGTCTGACGTGACCCACGGGGACAGCTGTGACCACACTAGCCTGTCTCACGTGACCCACGGGGACAGCTGTGACCACATAAGCCTGTCTGACGTGACCCACGGGGACAGCTGTGACCACATAAGCCTGTCTGACGTGACCCACGGGGACAGCTGTGACCACATAAGCCTGTCTGACGTGATCCACGGGGACAGCTGTGACCACATAAGCCTGTCTGACGTGACCCACGGGGACAGCTGTGACCACATAAGCCTGTCTGACGTGACCCACGGGGACAGCTGTGACCACATAAGCCTGTCTCACGTGACCCACGGGGACAGCTGTGACCACATTAACCTGTCTCACGTGACCCACGGGGACAGCTGTGACCACATAAGCCTGTCTGACGTGACCCACGGGGACAGCTGTGACCACACTAGCCTGTCTGACGTGACCCACGGGGAAAGCTGTGACCACACTAGCCTGTCTCACGTGACCCACGGGGACAGCTGTGACCACATAAGCCTGTCTGACGTGACCCACGGGGACAGCTGTGACCACACTAGCCTGTCTGACGTGACCCACGGGACAGCTGTGACCACATAAGCCTGTCTCACGTGACCCACGGGGACAGCTGTGACCACATTAGCCTGTCTGACGTGACCCACGGGGACAGCTGTGACCACACTAGCCTGTCTGACCTGACCCACGGGGACAGCTGTGACCACACTAGCCTGTCTGACGTGACCCACGGGACAGCTGTGACCACATAAGCCTGTCTCACGTGACCCACGGGGACAGCTGTGACCACATTAGCCTGTCTGACGTGACCCACGGGGACAGCTGTGACCACACTAGCCTGTCTGACCTGACCCACGGGGACAGCTGTGACCACACTAGCCTGTCTGACCTGACCCACGGGGACAGCTGTGACCACATTAGCCTGTCTGACGTGACCCACGGGGACAGCTGTGACCACATAAGCCTGTCTGACGTGACCCACGGGGACAGCTGTGACCACATTAGCCTGTCTCACGTGACCCACGGGGACAGCTGTGACCACATTAGCCTGTCTGACGTGACCCACGGGGACAGCTGTGACCCCATAAGCCTGTCTGACGTGACCCACGGGGACAGCTGTGACCACACTAGCCTGTCTGACGTGACCCACGTGGACAGCTGTGACCACACTAGCCTGTCTCACGTGACCCACGGGGACAGCTGTGACCACACTAGCCTGTCTGACGTGACCCACGGGACAGCTGTGACCACATAAGCCTGTCTCACGTGACCCACGGGGACAGCTGTGACCACATTAGCCTGTCTGACGTGACCCACGGGGACAGCTGTGACCACACTAGCCTGTCTGACCTGACCCACGGGGACAGCTGTGA
>NC_092096.1:72435529-72445529 GCF_045679555.1 Salvelinus alpinus
TAGGAGCTAGGGTTAGTTTAGGGTTAGGTTTAGGGTTAGGAGCTAGGGTTAGTTTAGGGTTAGGTTTAGGGTTAGGAGCTAGGGTTAGTTTAGGGTTAGGAGCTAGGGTTAGTTTAGGGTTAGGAGCTAGGGTCAGTTTAGGGTTAGGTTTAGGGTTAGGAGCTAGGGTTAGTTTAGGGTTTGGTTTAGGGTTAGGAGCTAGGGTTAGTTTAGGGTTAGGTTTAGGGTTAGGAGCTAGGGTTAGTTTAGGGTTAGGAGCTAGGGTTAGTTTAGGGTTAGGAGCTAGGGTTAGTTTAGGGTTAGGTTTAGGGTTAGGAGCTAGGGTTAGTTTAGGGTTAGGTTTAGGGTTAGGAGCTAGGGTTAGTTTAGGGTTAGGTTTAGGGTTAGGTTTAGGGTTAGGTTTAGGGTTAGGAGCTAGGGTTAGGAGCTAGGGTTAGGGTTAGGAGCTAGGGTTAGGAGCTAGGGTTAAGGTTAGGAGCTAGGGTTAGGAGCTAGGGTTAGGGTTAGGAGCTAGGGTTAGGGTTAGGAGCTAGGGTTAGGGTTAGGAGCTAGGGTTAGGAGCTAGGGTTAGGGTTAGGAGCTAGGGTTAGGAGCTAGGGTTAGGGTTAGGAGCTAGGGTTAGGGTTAGGACCTAGGGTTAGTTTTAGAGTTAGTTTAGGGTTATGAGCTAGGGTTAGGTTAGGGTTAAGAGCTAGGGTTAGGTTAGGGTTAGGGTTAGGAGCTAGGGTTAGTTTAGGGTTAGGAGCTAGGGTTAGTTTAGGGTTAGGAGCTAGGGTTAGGAGCTAGGGTTAGGTTAGGGTTAAGAGCTAGGGTTAGGTTAGGGTTAGGAGCTAGGGTTAGTTTAGGGTTAGGAGCTAGGGTTAGTTTAGGGTTAGGGTTAGGAGCTAGGGTTAGTTTTAGGGTTCGGAGCTAGGGTTAGTTTAGGGTTAGGAGCTAGGGTTAGGTTAGGGTTAGGAGCTAGGGTTAGTTTAGGGTTAGATTAGGGTTAGGAGCTAGGGTTAGGGTTTGGGTTAGGAGCTAGGGTTAGTTTAGGGTTAGGTTAGGGTTAAGAGCTAGGGTTAGGTTAGGGTTAGGGTTAGGAGCTAGGGTTAGGGTTTGGGTTAGGAGCTAGGGTTAGTTTAGGGTTAGGGTTAGGAGCTAGGGTTAGTTTAGGGTTAGGGTTAGTTTAGGGTTAGGAGCTAGGGTTAGTTTAGGGTTAGGGATAGTTTAGGGTTAGGAGCTAGGGTTAGTTTAGGGTTAGGAGCTAGGGTTAGTTTAGGGTTAGGAGCTAGTGTTAGTTTAGGGTTAGGGTTTGGGTTAGGAGCTAGGGTTAGTTTAGGGTTAGGAGCTAGGGTTAGTTTAGGGTTAGGAGCTAGGGTTAGTTTAGGGTTAGGAGCTAGGGTTAGTTTACGGTTAGGAGCTAGGGTTAGTTTAGGTTTAGGAGCTAGGGTTAGTTTAGGGTTAGGAGCTAGGGTTAGGAGCTAGGGTTAGGAGCTAGGGTTAGTTTAGGGTTAGGAGCTAGGGTTAGAGTTAGGAGCTAGGGTTAGTTTAGGGTTAGGAGCTAGGTTAGTTTAGGGTTAGGAGCTAGGGTTAGTTTAGGGTTAGGAGCTAGGGTTAGTTTAGGGTTAGGAACTAGGGTTAGATTTTTTGGTTAAGGTTAGGGGTTAGGGGTTCGTGAAAGTAGGATTTTGAATGGGACTGAATTTTGTGTCCCCACAAAGTTAGGGTGTGTGTGTGTGTGTGTGTGTGTGTGTGTGTGTGTGTGTGTGTGTGTGTGTGTGTGTGTGTGTGTGTGTGTGTGTGTGTGTGTGTACCTGTTCTCTGCAGCAGTCAGTCTCTCCTGCAGACCGTCTCTGTGTGTCTCCAGAAAGTCTAATAACGGTACCGTGGGATGGTCCGCGTGCTCCCCCGACACACACACCTCACACACACACACCTCACACCCTGAACAGTACAGCTGCGTCACCTGCAGACGACACACACACACACACATGGTCAACGTGGGGGAGGAGTGTGTGTGTGAGTGTGTGTGTGTGTGTGTGTGTGTCTCCTACCTTGCCAGTGTGTGTGTGACAGGCCAGTCCCTTGTCTGGTAGAGCCTCCAGTACTGTACACTCTTCACTACTGCTGTCAGGTGACGGCTGTCCCGCCTCCATCAGGACAGTCCACACCCCTTTCTACAGCCTGCAGCCAGGAGGAGGGACCGGATGACCAGTCACACCCCTTTCTGTAGCCAGGGGGAGGGACAGGATTGGCAGACAAACACCTTCTTCCTTTCTCAGGACTGCAGTAACTACGGACGGGTTCACCTCAGGACTGCAGTAACTCTGGACCGATTCACCTCAGGACTGCAGTAACTCTGGACCGATTCACCTCAGGACTGCAGTAACTCTGGACCGATTCACCTCAGGACTGCAGTAACTCTGGACCGATTCACCTCAGGACTGCAGTAACTACGGACCGGTTCACCTCAGGACTGCAGTAACTCTGGACCGATTCACCTCAGGACTGCAGTAACTCTGGACCGATTCACCTCAGGACTGCAGTAACTCTGGACCGATTCACCTCAGGACTGCAGTAACTACGGACCGGTTCACCTCAGGACTGCAGTAACTCTGGACCGGTTCACCTCAGGACTGCAGTAACTCTGGACCGATTCACCTCAGGACTGCAGTAACTACGGACGGGTTCACCTCAGGACTGCAGTAACTTTGGACCGGTTCACCTCAGGACTGCAGTAACTCTGGACCGGTTCACCTCAGGACTGCAGTAACTCTGGACCGATTCACCTCAGGACTGCGGACGGGTTCATCTCAGGACTGCAGTAATTTCGGAATGGGAACTCATTGTCCTACAAGGAGAGATGGCAGACATGGGTTAGAAAGATACTTCTGAGGTGCTGATAAACAGCTGATGGGGAGGAGACACACAGCTGATGGGGAGAGGAGACACACAGCTGATGGGGAGAAGAGACACAGCTGATTGGGAGAAGAGAAACACAGCTGATGGGGGAGAAGAGACACAGCTGATTGGGAGAAGAGACACAGCTGATGGGGAGAAGAGACACAGCTGATGGGGAGGAGACACACAGCTGATGGGGAGAAGAGACACAGCTGATGGGGAGGAGAGACACACCGCTGATGGGGAGAAGAGACACAGCTAAAGGGGAGAAGAGACACAGCTGATTGGGAGAAGAGACACAGCTGATTGGGAGAAGAGACACAGCTGATGGGGAGGAGAGACACAGCTGATGGGGAGGAGACACAGCTGATGGGGAGAAGAGACACAGCTGATGGGGAGAAGAGACACACAGCTGATGGGGAGAAGAGACACACAGCTGATGGGGAGAAGAGACACAGCTGATGGGGAGAAGAGACACACCGCTGATTGGGGAGAAGAGACACAGCTGATGGGGAGAAGAGACACAGCTGATGGGGAGGAGACACACAGCTGATGGGGAGAAGAGACACAGCTGATGGGGAGGAGAGACACAGCTGATGGGGAGAAGAGACACAGCTGATGGGGAGGAGACACACAGCTGATGGGGAGGAGACACACAGCTGATGGGGAGAAGAGACACAGCTGATTGGGAGAAGAGACACAGCTGATGGGGAGGAGACACACAGCTGATGGGGAGAAGAGACACAGCTGATGGGGAGGAAACACACAGCTGATGGGGAGGAGACACAGCTGATGGGGAGAAGAGACACAGCTGATGGGGAGAAGAGACACACAGCTGATGGGGAGAAGAGACACACAGCTGATGGGGAGAAGAGACACACAGCTGATGGGGAGAAGAGACACACAGCTGATTGGGAGAAGAGACACAGCTGATTGGGAGAAGAGACACACAGCTGATGGGGGAGAAGAGACACAGCTGATTGGGAGAAGACACACAGCTGATTGGGAGAAGAGACACAGCTGATTGGGAGAAGAGACACAGCTGAAGGGGAAAAGAGACACAGCTGATTGGGAGAAGAGACACAGCTGATTGGGAGAAGAGACACAGCTGATTGGGAGAAGAGACACAGCTGATTGGGAGAAGAGACACAGCTGATTGGGAGAAGAGACACAGCTGATTGGGAGAAGAGACACAGCTGATTGGGAGAAGAGACACAGCTGATTGGGAGAAGAGACACAGCTGATTGGGAGAAGAGACACAGCTGATTGAGAGGAGACACAGCTGATGGGGAGAAGAGACACACAGCTGATTGGGAGAAGAGACACAGGTGATTGAGAGGAGACACAGCTGATTGGGAGAAGAGACACACAGCTGATTGGGGAGAAGAGACACAGCTGATTGGGAGAAGAGACACAGCTGATTGGGAGAAGAGACACAGCTGAAGGGGGAGAAGAGACACAGCTGATGGGGAGAAGAGACACACAGCTGATTGGGGAGAAGAGACACAGCTGATGGGGAGAAAAAACACAGCTGAAGGGGGAGAAGAGACACAGCTGAAGGGGGAGAAGAGACACAGCTGATGGGGGAGAAGAGACACAGCTGATGGGGAGAAGAGACACAGCTGATGGGGAGAAGAGACACAGCTGATTGGGAGAAGAGACACACAGCTGATTGGGAGGAGACACACAGCTGATGGGGAGGAGAGACACAGCTGATGGGGAGAAGAGACACAGCTGATGGGGAGGAGACACACAGCTGATGGGGAGAAGAGACACACAGCTGATGGGGAGAAGAGACACACAGCTGATTGGGAGAAGAGACACACAGCTGATGGGGAGAAGAGACACACAGCTGATGGGGAGGAGACACACAGCTGATGGGGAGGAGACACACAGCTGATGGGGAGAAGAGACACAGCTGATTGGGAGAAGAGACACACAGCTGATGGGGAGAAGAGACACACAGCTGATGGGGAGGAGACACACAGCTGATGGGGAGAAGAGACACACAGCTGATGGGGAGAAGAGACACACAGCTGATTGGGAGAAGAGACACACAGCTGATTGGGAGAAGAGACACACAGCTGATGGGGAGAAGAGACACACAGCTGATGGGGAGGAGACACACAGCTGATGGGGAGGAGACACACAGCTGATGGGGAGAAGAGACACAGCTGATTGGGAGAAGAGACACACAGCTGATGGGGAGAAGAGACACACAGCTGATGGGGAGGAGACACACAGCTGATGGGGAGAAGAGACACACAGCTGATGGGGAGAAGAGACACACAGCTGATTGGGAGAAGAGACACACAGCTGATGGGGAGAAGAGACACACAGCTGATGGGGAGGAGACACACAGCTGATGGGGAGAAGAGACACACAGCTGATGGGGAGAAGAGACACACAGCTGATGGGGAGGAGACACACAGCTGATGGGGAGGAGACACACAGCTGATGGGGAGAAGAGACACAGCTGATGGGGAGAAGAGACACACCGCTGATTGGGGAGAAGAGACACACAGCTGATGGGGAGAAGAGACACAGCTGATTGGGGAGAAGAGACACAGCTGATGGGGAGAAGAGACACACCGCTGATTGGGGAGAAGAGACACAGCTGATGGGGAGAAGAGACACAGCTGATGGGGAGAAGAGACACACAGCTGATTGGGAGAAGAGACACACAGCTGATGGGGAGACGAGAGACACACAGCTGATGGGGAGAGGAGACACACAGCTGATGGGGAGAGGAGACACACAGCTGATGGTGAGGAGACACACAGCTAATGGGGAGAAGAGACACAGATGATGGGGAGAAGAGACACAGCTGATGGGGAGAAGAGACACACAGCTGATGGGGAGAAGAGACACAGCTGATTGGGGAGAAGAGACACAGCTGATTGGGAGAAGAGACACACAGCCGATGGGGAGAAGAGACACACAGCTGATGGGGAGAAGAGACACACAGCTGATGGGGAGAAGAGACACACAGCTGATTGGGAGAAGAGACACACAGCTGATTGGGGAGAAGAGACACAGCTGATTGGGAGAAGAGACACAGCTGATTGGGGAGAAGAGACACACAGCTGAAGGGGAGAAGAGTCACACAGCTGATTGGGAGAAGAGACACACAGCTGATGGGGAGAAGAGACACAGCTGATTGAGAAGAGACACACAGCTGATGGGGAGAGGAGACACACAGCTGATTGGGAGAAGAGACACACAGCTGATGGGGAGAAGAGACACAGCTGATGGGGAGAAGAGACACACAGCTGATGGGGAGAGGAGACACACAGCTGATGGGGAGAGGAGACACACAGCTGATGGGGGAGAGGAGACACACAGCTGATGGGGAGAAGAGACACAGCTGATGGGGAGAAGTGACACAGCTGATGGGGAGAAGAGACACACAGCTGATTGGGAGAAGAGACACAGCTGATTGGGGAGAAGAGACACAGCTGATTGGGAGAAGAGACACAGCTGATGGGGAGAAGAGACACAGCTGATTGGGGAGAAGAGACACAGCTGATTGGGAGAAGAGACACAGCTGATTGGGGAGAAGAGACACACAGCTGAAGGGGAGAAGAGTCACACAGCTGATTGGGAGAAGAGACACACAGCTGATGGGGAGAAGAGACACAGCTGATTGAGAAGAGACACACAGCTGATGGGGAGAGGAGACACACAGCTGATTGGGAGAAGAGACACACAGCTGATGGGGAGAAGAGACACAGCTGATGGGGAGAAGAGACACACAGCTGATGGGGAGAGGAGACACACAGCTGATGGGGAGAGGAGACACACAGCTGATGGGGGAGAGGAGACACACAGCTGATGGGGAGAAGAGACACAGCTGATGGGGAGAAGTGACACAGCTGATGGGGAGAAGAGACACACAGCTGATTGGGAGAAGAGACACAGCTGATTGGGGAGAAGAGACACAGCTGATTGGGAGAAGAGACACAGCTGATGGGGAGAAGAGACACAGCTGATTGGGGAGAAGAGACACAGCTGATTGGGAGAAGAGACACACAGCTGATGGGGAGAAGAGACACACAGCTGATGGGGAGAAGAGACACACAGCTGATGGGGAGAAGAGACACACAGCTGATTGGGAGAAGAGACACACAGCTGATTGGGGAGAAGAGACACAGCTGATTGGGAGAAGAGACACAGCTGATTGGGGAGAAGAGACACACAGCTGAAGGGGAGAAGAGTCACACAGCTGATTGGGAGAAGAGACACACAGCTGATTGGGGAGAAGAGACACAGCTGATTGAGAAGAGACACACAGCTGATGGGGAGAAGAGACACACAGCTGATGGGGAGAGGAGACACACAGCTGATTGGGAGAAGAGACACACAGCTGAAGGGGAGAAGAGTCACACAGCTGATTGGGAGAAGAGACACACAGCTGATTGGGGAGAAGAGACACAGCTGATTGAGAAGAGACACACAGCTGATGGGGAGAAGAGACACACAGCTGATGGGGAGAGGAGACACACAGCTGATTGGGAGAAGAGACACACAGCTGATGGGGAGAAGAGACACAGCTGATTGGGAGAAGAGACACACAGCTGATAATGTTGTTCTATTAAGACGGTTTCCATCTAAAGGCCAAATGAACCAAATAGATTTTACCGTGAGACATGAACACAGACAGACGTGATATATTATTAATGTTGAAGGGGTTCTACTGATGGAATCCCCCCTCCACTTTTCCTGGTATGAGAGAGAGGGGGGGGGGGGGGGTAATCTGTTCAGGAACATCATACAGAGCTTTATACATAAGGAAAATACATTGTATGACCTCAACAATATAAAGGAAAAATAATATATAGGTCACAAACGTCTTTATCAACAAAGAGTGGCTCTGGTTCCTATGGTAGCGTGGGGGAGGTGAGGAAAATGGGGAGGAGATGGAGGAGAGGAGGGGGGAGGAGGTGGAGGAGAGGAGGGTGGGGTGGGGTGGAGGAGAGGAGAGGGGGGGGAGGGAGAGGAGAGCAGAGGGGGAGGAGAGGAGGGGAAAGCACCCGTACAAATCAATAATCCTCTCTGCCTGCCTTTCTTCCTCTCTTTCTCTCTCACTGCTTCTGTCGTTGCTTTTTTCTCCCTCCCTCCCTCTCTCTATCCCTTCCCTCCCTCCCTCCCTCTATCCCTTCCCACCCTCTCTCTATCTATCCCCTCCCTCCCTCTATCCCCTCCCTCCCTCTCTCTCTCTATCCCCTCCCTCTATCCCTTCCCTCTCTCTCTCTATCCCCTCCCTCTCCCCTCCCTCTATCCCCTCCCTCCCTCTCTCTCTCTATCCCCTCCCTCCCTCTCTCTCTCTATCCCCTCCCTCTCCCCTCCCTCTATCCCCTCCCCCTCTCTCTCTACCCCCTCCCTCTCTCTCTATCCCCTCCCTCTCTCTATCCCCTCCTCCCTCTCTCTCTCTATGCCCTCCCTCCCTCTCTCTCTCTATCCCCTCCCTCTCCCCTCCCTCTATCCCCTCCCTCCCTCTCTCTCTCTATCCCCTCCCTCTCCCCTCCCTCTATCCCCTCCCTCTCTCTCTCTACCCCCTCCCTCTCTCTCTATCCCCTCCCTCTCTCCATCCCCTCCCTCCCTCTCTCTCTCTATCCCCTCTCTCTCTATCCCCTCCCTCTCTCTATCCCCTCCCTCTATCCCCTCCCTCTCCCCTCCCTCTATCCCCTCCCTCTCTCTCTATCCCCTCCCACCCAGCCTCTTTCTATCCCCTCCCTCTATCCCCTCCCTCCCTGCCTCTCTCTCTATCCCCTCCCTCCCTCTATCCCCTCCCTCCCTGCCTCTCTCTCTATCCCCTCCCTCTCTCTCTCTATCCCCTCCCTCTCTCTCTCTATCCCCTCCCTCTCTCTCTCCATCCCCTCCCTCTCTCTCTATATCCCCTCCCTCCCTCTCTCTCTCTATCCCCTCCCTCCCTCTATCCCCTCCCTCTCTCTCTCTATCCCCTCCCACCCTCTCTCTCTCTATCCCCTCCCTCTCTCTCTCTATCCCCTCCCACCCTCTATCCCCTCCCTCTCTCTCCATATCCCCTCCCACCCTCTCTCTCTCTATCCCCTCCCTCTCTCTATCCCCTCCCTCCCTGCCTCTCTCTCTATCCCCTCCCTCTCTCTCTCTATCCCCTCCCACCCTCTCTCTCTATATCCCCTCCCTCTATCCCCTCCCTGCCTCTCTCTCTATCCCCTCCCCCCTCCCTCTATCCCCTCCCTCCCCTCTCTCTCTCTATCCCCTACCACCCTCTATCCCCTCCCTCCCCTCTCTCTTTCTATCCCCTCCCTCCCTCTATCCCCTCCCTCCCTCTATCCCCTCCCACCCTCTCTCTCTCTCTCTATCACCTCCCTCTCTCTATCCCCTCCCTCCCTCCCTGCCTCTCTCTATCCCCCCCTCCCTCTATCCCCTCTCTCCCTCTCTCTATCCCCTCCCTCTCCCTATCCCCTCCCTCTCTCCTTCCCCTCCCTCCCTGCCTCTCTCTATCCCCTCTCTAACTCTACCCCCTCCCTCCCTCTATCCCCTCCCTCTCCCTATCCCCTCACTCTCTCCTTCCCCTCCCTCCCTGCCTCTCTCTATCCCCTCTCTAACTCTACCCCCTCCCTCCCTCTATCCCCTCCCTCTCTCTATCCCCTCCCTCTCTCTCTCTCTCTATCCCCTCTCTCTATCCCCTCTCTCTATCCCCTCTCTCCCTCTTTCTATCCCCTCCCTCTATCCCCTCTCTCCCTCTCTCTATCCCCTGCCTCTATCCCCTCTCTCCCTCTCTCTATCCCCTCCCACCCTCTATCCCCTCCCTCTCTCTATCCCCTCCCTCCCTCTATCCCCTCCCTCCCTCTCTCTCTCTATCCCCTCCCTCCCTCTATCCCCTCCCTCTCTCTCTCTATCCCCTCCCTCTCCCCTCCCTCTATCCCCTCCCTCTCTCTCTCTACCCCCTCCCTCTCTCTCTATCCCCTCCCTCTCTCCCTCCCCTCCCTCCCTCTCTCTCTCTATCCCCTCTCTCTCTATCCCCTCCCTCTCTCTATCCCCTCCCTCTATCCCCTCCCTCTCTCTCTCTATCCCCTCCCTCTCCCCTCCCTCTATCCCCTCCCTCTCTCTCTATCCCCTCCCACCCAGCCTC
>NC_092096.1:72450529-72468029 GCF_045679555.1 Salvelinus alpinus
TCCACATTGACTCTGTACCGGAACACCCTGTATATAGCCTACACATTGACTCTGTACCGGTACCCCCTGTATATAGCCTCCACATTGACTCTGTACCGGTACCCCTGTATATAGCCTCCACATTGACTCTGTACCGGTACAGCCTGTATATAGCCTTCACATTGACTCTGTACCGGTACACCCTGTATATAGCCTCCACATTGACTCTGTACCGGAACACCCTGTATATAGCCTACACATTGACTCTGTACCGGTACCCCCTGTATATAGCCTCCACATTGACTCTGTACCGGTACCCCTGTATATAGCCTCCACATTGACTCTGTACCGGTACAGCCTGTATATAGCCTTCACATTGACTCTGTACCGGTACCCCTGTATATAGCCTCCACATTGACTCTGTACCGGTACAGCCTGTATATAGCCTCCACATTGACTCTGTACCGTAACACCCTGTATATAGCCTCCACATTGACTCTGTACCGGTACCCCCTGTATATAGCCTCCACATTGACTCTGTACCGGTACCACCTGTATATAGCCTACACATTGACTCTGTACCGGTACCCCCTGTATATAGCCTCCACATTGACTCTGTACCGGTACCCCCTGTATATAGCCTCCACATTGACTCTGTACCGGTACCCCTGTATATAGCCTCCACATTGACTCTGTACCGGTACAGCCTGTATATAGCCTTCACATTGACTCTGTACCGGTACACCCTGTATATAGCCTCCACATTGACTCTGTACCGGTACCCCCTGTATATAGCCTCCACATTGACTCTGTACCGTAACACCCTGTATATAGTCTCCACATTGACTCTGTACCGTAACACCCTGTATATAGCCTCCACATTGACTCTGTACCGGTACCCCCTGTATATATCCTCCACATTGACTCTGTACCGTAACACCCTGTATATAGCCTCCACATTGACTCTGTAATGGTACCCCCTGTATATAGCCTCCACATTGACTCTGTACCAATACCCCCTGTATATAGCCTCCACATTAACTCTGTACCGGAACACCCTGTATATAGTCTCCACATTGACTCTGTACCGTAACACCCTGTATATAGCCTAAACATTGACTCTGTACCGGTACCCCCTGTATATAGCCTCCACATTGACTCTGTACCGGTACCACCGGTTCACTCCCTAGCATACTATACGTTCACTCTCGAGCATACTATACGTTCACTCTCTAACATACTATACGTTCACTCCCTAACATACTATACGTTCACTCTCTAGCATACTATACGTTCACTCTCTAACATACTATACGTTCACTCCCTAACATACTATACGTTCACTCCCTAACATACTATACGTTCACTCCCTAACATACTATACGTTCACTCCCTAACATACTATACGTTCACTCTCTAGCATACTATACGTTCACTCTCTAACATACTATACGTTCACTCCCTAACATACTATACGTTCACTCCCTAACATACTATACGTTCACTCCCTAACATACTATACGTTCACTCCCTAACATACTATACGTTCACTCCCTAACATACTATACGTTCACTCCCTAACATACTATACGTTCACTCCCTAACATACTATACGTTCACTCCCTAACATACTATACGTTCACTCTCTAACATACTATACGTTCACTCCCTAACATACTATACGTTCACTCCCTAACATACTATACGTTCACTCCCTAACATACTATACGTTCACTCCCTAACATACTATACGTTCACTCCCTAACATACTATACGTTCACTCCCTAACATACTATACGTTCACTCCCTAACATACTATACGTTCACTCCCTAACATACTATACGTTCACTCCCTAACATACTATACGTTCACTCCCTAACATACTATACGTTCACTCCCTAACATACTATACGTTCACTCCCTAACATACTATACGTTCACTCCCTAACATACTATACGTTCACTCCCTAACATACTATACGTTCACTCTCTAACATACTATACGTTCACTCCCTAACATACTATACGTTCACTCCCTAACATACTATACGTTCACTCCCTAACATACTATACGTTCACTCCCTAACATACTATACGTTCACTCCCTAACATACTATACGTTCACTCCCTAACATACTATACGTTCACTCCTTAACATACTATACGTTCACTCCCTAACATACTATACGTTCACTCCCTAACATACTATACGTTCACTCCCTAACATACTATACGTTCACTCCCTAACATACTATACGTTCACTCCTTAACATACTATACGTTCACTCCCTAACATACTATACTATACGTTCACTCCATAACATACTATACGTTCACTCCCTAACATACTATACGTTCACTCCCTAACATACTATACGTTCACTCCCTAACATACTATACGTTCACTCCCTAACATACTGTACGTTCACTCCATAACATACTATACGTTCACTCCCTAACATACTATACGTTCACTCCCTAACATACTATACGTTCACTCCTTAACATACTATACGTTCACTCTCTAACATACTATACGTTCACTCCCTAACATACTATACGTTCACTCCCTTACATACTATACGTTCACTCCCTAACATACTATACGTTCACTCCCTAACATACTATACGTTCACTCTCTAACATACTATATGTTCACTCCCTAACATACTATACGTTCACTCTCTAGCATACTATACGTTCACTCCCTAACATACTATACGTTCACTCTCTAACATACTATACGTTCACTCCCTAACATACTATACGTTCTACAAATCCTTTTGCATTGCACAACCGCTATTACATTGGTAGGCCAACACAATGTAACCTAACATAACGTTAACATATCATACTAAATGGAGTGACATGGATTTTTAGTAACATATCATACGTTTTGCTCTGAGACCAGGTTGTACGGAAAGAAGCAGAGCGAGGCCATGTATACTCCCCAAGGCAGAACACCCGGGCTCGTCAACTCCTGGGGCATCTGGAGAGCTTTTCCAAACCTTGAGTGGATGTTGAAGTGTGAAACGTAATTGAAGAAGACGAGGGTAAAGAATTGCTGTAGTACCCTACTTGTAGCTGATGGTAGAATTATTGGTGTGTGTTGACCAGCAGAGAGAGAAAGCACTGGAGCAAGTTTTACATGTAGTTATTGTTGGAATTGTTTCTTTCCTTTGAGGCACCCCTACTATGTTGAGTTGGTTTAGTCCTTATATTGTTCTACTATGTTGAGTTGGTTTAGTCCTCATATTGTTCTACTATGTTGAGTTGGTTTAGTCCTCATATTGTTTTACTATGTTGAGTTGGTTTAGTCCTCATATTGTTCTACTATGTTGAGTTGGTTTAGTCCTCATATTGTTTTACTATGTTGAGTTGGTTTAGTCCTTATATTGTTCTACTATGTTGAGTTGGTTTAGTCCTCATATTGTTCTACTATGTTGAGTTGGTTTAGTCCTTGGGCATATTGTTCTACTATGTTGAGTTGGTTTAGTCCTCATATTGTTCTACTATGTTGAGTTGGTTTAGTCCTCATATTGTTCTACTATGTTGAGTTGGTTTAGTCCTCATATTGTTCTACTATGTTGAGTTGGTTTAGTCCTTGGGCATATTGTTCTACTATGTTGAGTTGGTTTAGTCCTCATATTGTTCTACTATGTTGAGTTGGTTTAGTCCTTATATTGTTCTACTATGTTGAGTTGGTTTAGTCCTCATATTGTTCTACAATGTTGAGTTGGTTTAGTCCTTATATTGTTTTACTATGTTGAGTTGGTTTAGTCCTCATATTGTTCTACAATGTTGAGTTGGTTTAGTCCTCATATTGTTCTACTATGTTGAGTTGGTTTAGTCCTCATATTGTTCTACTATGTTGAGTTGGTTTAGTCCTTATATTGTTTTACTATGTTGAGTTGGTTTAGTCCTCATATTGTTCTACTATGTTGAGTTGGTTTAGTCCTTATATTGTTCTACTATGTTGAGTTGGTTTAGTCCTTATATTGTTCTACTATGTTGAGTTGGTTTAGTCCTCATATTGTTCTACTATGTTGAGTTGGTTTAGTCCTTATATTGTTCTACTATGTTGAGTTGGTTTAGTCCTCATATTGTTCTACTATGTTGAGTTGGTTTAGTCCTTATATTGTTCTACTATGTTGAGTTGGTTTAGTCCTTATATTGTTCTACTATGTTGAGTTGGTTTAGTCCTCATATTGTTCTACTATGTTGAGTTGGTTTAGTCCTTATATTGTTCTACTATGTTGAGTTGGTTTAGTCCTCATATTGTTCTACTATGTTGAGTTGGTTTAGTCCTCATATTGTTCTACTATGTTGAGTTGGTTTAGTCCTTATATTGTTCTACAATGTTGAGTTGGTTTAGTCCATATATTGTTCTACTATGTTGAGTTGGTTTAGTCCTCATATTGTTCTACTATGTTGAGTTGGTTTAGTCCTTATATTGTTCTACAATGTTGAGTTGGTTTAGTCCTCATATTGTTCTACAATGTTGAGTTGGTTTAGTCCTTATATTGTTTTACTATGTTGAGTTGGTTTAGTCCTCATATTGTTCTACAATGTTGAGTTGGTTTAGTCCTCATATTGTTCTACTATGTTGAGTTGGTTTAGTCCTTATATTGTTCTACTATGTTGAGTTGGTTTAGTCCTCATATTGTTCTACTATGTTGAGTTGGTTTAGTCCTCATATTGTTCTACAATGTTGAGTTGGTTTAGTCCTTGGGCATATTGTTCTACTATGTTGAGTTGGTTTAGTCCTTGGGCATATTGTTCTACTATGTTGAGTTGGTTTAGTCCTCATATTGTTCTACTATGTTGAGTTGGTTTAGTCCTTATATTGTTCTACTATGTTGAGTTGGTTTAGTCCTCATATTGTTCTACTATGTTGAGTTGGTTTAGTCCTCATATTGTTCTACAATGTTGAGTTGGTTTAGTCCTTGGGCATATTGTTTTATTATTTTTCCTGACGATTGAACACAAACTGATAGACTGAGTTATTCAGGATTCTGACTTCACCCTGTCTTGCATGTGGATGTTGTGGCCTTAACGAGAATCCCCGAGAACTCTGAACGATCCTCCAGTGCACTACTTTCTAATCTGCAGTCGAGGCCCATTCTAGTCTACTGTGGGAGCGTCAACTAGCCGACGGACCGTTAGTGTATCTTGTATCTTCATTGTTTCATTGTTTATTTTGTTATTTGCATTTGTGTAACGATTTCAATACTTGGTAGGATTTTAAAAAGAGACAGTGTCCAAATAAACTTTCAGAATGTATTCCAGACTCGGCCTCCTCCCTGGGTGAAACAGTTTGACCTCCCACCAGATCTGATACACTGTATTGTATTGTAGTTAGGCAGATCTCCCACCAGATCTGATACCCTGTATTGTAGTTAGGCAGATCTCCTACCAGATCTGATACCCTGTATTGTATTGTAGTTAGGCAGATCTCCCACCAGATCTGATACCCTGTACTGTATTGTAGTTGGGCAGATCTCCCACCAGATCTGATACCCTGTATTGTATTGTAGTAGGCAGATCTCCCACCAGATCTGATACCCTGTATTGTATTGTAGTTAGGCAGATCTCCCACCAGATCTGATACCCTGTATTGTATTGTAGTAGGCAGATCTCCCACCAGATCTGATACCCTGTATTGTATTGTAGTAGGCAGATCTCCCACCAGATCTGATACCCTGTATTGTATTGTAGTTAGGCAGATCTCCCACCAGATCTAATACCCTGTATTGTATTGTAGTAGGCAGATCTCCCACCAGATCTGATACCCTGTATTGTATTGTAGTAGGCAGATCTCCCACCAGATCTGATACCCTGTATTGTATTGTAGTAGGCAGATCTCCCACCAGATCTGATACTCTGTATTGTAGTTAGGCAGATCTCCCACCAGATCTGATACCCTGTATTGTAGTTAGGCAGATCTCCCACCAGATCTGATACCCTGTATTGTAGTTAGGCAGATCTCCCACCAGATCTGATACCCTGTATTGTATTGTAGTTAGGCAGATCTCCCACCAGATCTGATACTCTTATTGTATTGTAGTAGGCAGATCTCCCACCAGATCTGATACCCTGTATTGTATTGTAGTAGGCAGATCTCCCACCAGATCTGATACCCTGTATTGTAGTTAGGCAGATCTCCCACCAGATCTGATACCCTGTATTGTAGTAGGCAGATCTCCCACCAGATCTAATACCCTGTATTGTAGTAGGCAGATCTCCCACCAGATCTAATACCCTGTATTGTAGTAGGCAGATCTCCCACCAGATCTGGTACTCTGTATTGTAGTAGGCAGATCTCCCACCAGATCTAATACCCTGTATTGTATTGTAGTAGGCAGATCTCCCACCAGATCTAATACCCTGTATTGTAGTAGGCAGATCTCCCACCAGATCTAATACCCTGTATTGTATTGTAGTAGGCAGATCTCCCACCAGATCTGGTACTCTGTATTGTAGTAGGCAGATCTCCCACCAGATCTGATACTCTTATTGTATTGTAGTAGGCAGATCTCCCACCAGATCTGATACCCTGTATTGTATTGTAGTTGGTTGATATGCTCTAACAGCATTGGTCCAGTAACCGAAAGGTTGCTTGTTCAAATACCCGAGACGACAAGGTGAAAAGTGTCCTAGAGCAAGGCCCTTAACAAATATCATGCCTACATCTGAAAAGCAAAAAACAACAGCCGATGTTAACGCCGCCTAATAAACAAGGAAGTAGATAACTTACTAGTAACAGATGACAGCCCCCACAATCGTTTTATTATTGAAGTCTAACAAAACAGCCCCCACAATATATTATTATTGAAGTCTAACAAAACAGCCCCCACAATCGTTTTATTATTGAAGTCTAACAAAACAGCCTCCACAATATATTATTATTGAAGTCTAACAAAACAGCCTCCACAATATATTATTATTGAAGTCTAACAAAACAGCCCCCACAATATATTATTATTGAAGTCTAACAAAACAGCCCCCACAATCGTTTTATTATTGAAGTCTAACAAAACAGCCCCCACAATATATTATTATTGAAGTCTAACAAAACAGCCTCCACAATATATTATTATTGAAGTCTAACAAAACAGCCTCCACAATCGTTTTATTATACATTTCTCTCAGCCAATCATCAGTCCTTTGTGTCAGTGTCGTACATGTTCAATGCCCTTCACTATAAGCGTGCTGAAATTCTGTTGTTCATTTGTTTATTGTGAAATAGCACTGTATCTGGTCAAACACCTTTTTTTTTCAAACACCATCCTCTGCACAGCTTCCTAGGCAACCAAGTCCACCATGCCAGTAGATACACTATATATACAAAAGTATGTGGACACCCCTTCAAATTAGTGGAATGGGCTATTTCGGCCACACCCGTTGCTGACAGGTGTATAAAATCGAGCACACAGCCATGCAGACGATTCTGTGCTTCCAACTTTGTGCCAACAGTTTGGGGAAGGCCCTTTCCTGTTTCAGAATGACAATGCCCCCCGTGCACAAAGCAATGTCCATACAGAAATGGGTTGTCGAGATCGGTGTGGAAGAACTTGACTGGCCTGCACAGAGTCCTGACCTCAACCCCATCGAACACTTTTGGGATGAATTGGAACGCCGACTGCGAGCCAGGCCTAATCGCCCAACATCAGTGCCCGACCTCACTAATGCTTTTGTGGCTAAATGGAAGCAAGTCCCTGCAGAAATGTTCCAACATCTAGTAGAAAGCCTTCGCGGAAGAGTGGAGGCTGTTATAGCAGCAATGTTCCAACATCTAGTGGAAAGCCTTCCCAGAAGAGTGGAGGCTGTTATAGCAGCAATGTTCCAACATCTAGTGGAAAGCCTTCCCTGAAGAGTGGAGGCTGTTATAGCAGCAATGTTCCAACATCTAGTGGAAAGCCTTCCCAGAAAAGTGGAGGCTGTTGAAGCAGCAATGTTCCAACATCTAGTGGAAAGCCTTCCCAGAAGAGTGGAGGCTGTTATAGCAACAATGTTCCAACATCTAGTGGAAAGCCTTCCCAGAAGAGTGGAGGCTGTTATAGCAGCAATGTTCCAACATCTAGTGGAAAGCCTTCCCAGATGAGAGGAGGCTGTTATAGCAGCAAATGGGGGACCAAATCCATATTAATGCCCATGATTTTAGAATGAGATGTTCGACAAGCAGGTGTCCACATACTTCTGGTCATGTAGTGTATGTATAGATTGCATTTTGATTACAGCTACAGTGCTGTTTGTATACAGCCTCGTTTTATATATATTTATTTATTTACTTTCATTTATTTAGTCAATATTTTCCTAACTCATATTTTTCTTTACTTTATTGTTGGTTAAGGGCTTGTAAAGCATTTCACTGTAAACCTGTTGTATTCGGTGCATGTGAAAAATCTAATTTGATTTAATTGGATTCGCAGTTCTTGATTTCTTGTTTCTTTTGTATTTTTTTGTGCATTAATTACTTGTGTACTTGTTTGACATTTCCATTATTAGGAGCTAGTAATATATACAATTCACTTTAGTACCATGTCACACCCTGATCTGTTTCACCTGTCTTTGTGCTTGTCTCCACCCCATCCAGGTGTCGCCCATCTTCCCCACGTATCCCCTGTGTATTTATACCTGTGTTCTCTGTTTGTCCGTTGCCAGTTCGTCTTGTTTGTTCAAGTCATTCAGCGTTTTTGTCTCAGCTCCTGCTTTTCCCCAGTCTCTCTTTTTCTCGTCCTCCTGGTTTTGACCCTTGACTGTCCTGACTCTGAGCCTGCCTGCCGTCCTGTACCTTGGACCCACTACTCTGGATTATCGACCCTTGCCCGACCTGACCCTGGGCCTGCCTGCCGTCCTGTACCTTGGACCCACTACTCTGGATTATCGACCCTTGCCCGACCTGACCCTGGGCCTGCCTGCCGTCCAGTACCTTGGACCCACTACTCTGGATTATCGACCCTTGCCCGACCTGACCCTGGGCCTGCCTGCCGTCCAGTACCTTGGACCCACTACTCTGGATTATCGACCCCTGTCTGCCTTGACCTGTCGTTTACCTGCCCCTGTTACAATAAACATTGTTACTTCAACACAGTCTGCCCTTGGGTGTTACCTGAAACCTGATACCATAAGCACTTTAGTACCTGCTAAACGGTTTATGTGACCAATATACTTTGATGTGAAACAATGCTCACTGAGCTCTCCCGTGGAAAAAGTACTCCATTGTCATACTTGAGTAAAAGTATCTTTACCATAATAGAAAAGTGAAAGTAACCCAGTAAAATACTACTTGAGAAAAAGTATTTGGATTTAAATATACTTAAGTATATTTGAGCAATTACTTTTTCATTTTGATGCTTAAGTATCAAAGTATAAATCAGCCTTTATATTTAGCAAACAAGAAAGCACAATTTTCTTGTTTTTTTAATTTACTGATAGCCAGGGGCACACTCCAACACTCAGACATCATTTACAAAGAAGCATTTTTGTTCATTGAGTCTGCCAGATCAGAGGCCGTAGGGATGACCAGGGACATTCTCTTGATAAGTGTGTGAATTTGACCAGTTTCCTGTCCTGCTAAGCATTAAAAATATAACGAGTACTTTTGTGTGTCAGGGGGAAAATGTATGGAGTAAAAAGTACATTTTCTTTAGGAGTGGAGTAAAAGTTGTCAAAAATAGTCAAGTACAGATACCCCCCAAAAACGACATAAGTAGTACTATAAAGTATTTTTTACTTCAGTACTTTACACCACTGCTCTGAGGTAAATGTGCACAAGGCACATCTCGATGTCCCTCTTAATGTAGGATATTGGAAGAATCTAGAAAAACCCGTTAGTCGAATCACATTGTTTCAGCACCATCCAACTCGCAGACAGCAATCTCCTCTCATGAACATGCGCACTGCCACCACACGTCACCAGACGTGCCTACGTTACAGCTGTCGCTGCACAATGCCGGTCAG
This sequence comes from Salvelinus alpinus, assembly GCF_045679555.1. Taxonomy (NCBI): domain Eukaryota; kingdom Metazoa; phylum Chordata; class Actinopteri; order Salmoniformes; family Salmonidae; genus Salvelinus; species Salvelinus alpinus. Next base: position 72,460,473 of record NC_092096.1, read on the forward strand.
TACTATCAGGGATCCTTGGGACGTCCATACCCGACCAGTGCTTGATTTGGATCGCACATGTCCGGAGCGCCATGCCGGCACCTCTATTTTTTTGGGGGTAATTGCATACCCTCTATAAAATAAAGTAGTCTATCGCCGGCCCAGATTCACACACTGAGGCCAAAAAAAGGTTGATCAAAGCGGAATGAAGGCGGAATCTACATTGAATAGCAATGGAGATTGAGCATTAATTTCCTGATTCTAGTCTGTGAATATGTGCGTGACAGTAGACTGTTCGAGATTGTGCAGATTGAAAATGCGCCAGCCTGAATGCACATGATGCGCTCCTCCAGGTTGTCAAATTAGGATTTGTAGGATCATGAAAAGTCATTAACACTTAAAAACCTACATATCAACCATAATTGGGAATGACGCTTCAGTGCCTGTCGGTGTGTGTGCTGCGTGCGTACCACTGAGAGTGGGCCATTGCCCGCCGAGAGAGAGCACGACATTTCAGTAGCAGGTATAAAATACTACCAGACAGACTAACTAGATGACCATTTCAAAACATAACTTGTAGATGTTATCTCGCTAGTTAACTATAGCTACGTGTAACAGTGCTGCTTCCTTTTCTCTGTCTCCTCGCCCCTACCTGGGCTCGAACTAGTGACCCTCTGCACACATCAACAACAGCCACCCTGAAGCATCTTTACAAAAGCCGCGGCCCTTGCAGAGCTAGGGGAACAACTACTCCAAGTCTCAGAGCGAGGGACGTCACCGATTGAAACGCTATTAGCGCGCACCCCGCTAACTAGCTAGCCATTTCATACCGGTTACATAAGCATTCATGTGGTTGTCCCCTTTCCACCCGAACTGTAGAGCCTAATTAAATCTGCACCGTTGAGAAACGGGCCTTCCCCTCTATTCAACAGTAGTCATGTAATTACGACAACACTAAACATATTCAAAGAATAGCCTAATTGACAAATAACTTGCTGTGCATAGATCTCCCCTGAAACATGAATATTGAGCCTTTAATATCCCACTTCTGACACCAATGTAATGAAACAGCAGGGAGCCGGTCTCGAACCCTCGACCTTCTAGCCCGAAGTCCAGCGCACTATCGACTGTGCCACAAAAGCATGCCCGTGCGCCAGAGTCGATTTCCGAGTTTATAAACCCAGGGTCATTACAATATAAACATGTCTTAGTTAGATACCTTGCTTTGAAGTGGCCTACCTTATTCTTTAGACAAACGTATTGGGTTGTAATGTTGCAGTATTGTATATCAAGGGTGGCCAACCATCCTCCAGGATAGCTACTGGGTGTTCGGGCTTTTGTTCAAACATTGTAGCCTAAACATCAGCCACTCAACAGGACCTTGATAAGCAGACTTGTGTGTTTCGGGGCTGTATCATAAGCCAAGGCTGCACAGCCAGGAGCTCTCCGGAGGGAGGGTCGACCACATGTTGACACCATGTGACTAACTGTGCAGTTCTACTTTGTTGGGGGTTTTAAGTGCCATGATCATGGAAACGGTTTAAAGCCATGAAGAAGTCATGGAAACGGTGTATGAAGCCTTTAACAGTGAATAATCAGAGGTCTAGATAGCATAATGTCATTTGTGAATTTCGGTGAACATAGTTTAACAGACCGACTTGGGAAAATACACCTCATGCACTTCATCCCCAAATCAAGCACTTCCTAAACCCTAATCCTAACCTTAACCCTAACCTTAACTATTTGAAATGTCAATTTAAGTGGGGTATGGACGTCCCAAGGATACCAGATAGCATGTAATGCCAGTCCGAATGATTTCGCTCGTTGTATTTGGATAGAGCGATTCATTCTGTTATAACGAGAGGACACCAGTGTAGGCTAGGCTACGCAACGACAAAAACACTCGATAGATAGAAAGAAAAGCGGATTATATTCCTTGTTTTGAAACCCAGAGGGTGGATAATCGTGGATTACTTGGTGAACGCAAGTGGACATCTGGTCGAACTAGAACGATGTCTGTCGCGGGGCTGAAAAAGCAGTTCCACAAAGCCACCCAGGTAGGTTTCCGTTAACGGTTCTGTTTCTGTCGGTAACTCAATCGGCTAGAATATTATTTCGATGGTGGTAGCTGATCAAAACAGCTACAGTGAATACAATGGCGGGTATTGTTAAATCATTGTGGGCTTGTCAAAAGAGAGAAGAGAGAATTGTGATTGAGATGTAGAAGACACAATATCCTTAGGTTACATTGTCTATCTATCTGTTACATTGTCTATCTATCTGTTACATTGTCTATCTATCTGTGGCTGTCTCCCATACCCATAGGCCTAACATACCACCACTAGCCTACATGGCTAGTCTCTTCCAAAGGATGGAACGTTGACAGAACGTTCTGACAAGATAGAAATGTATCTTGTAGAACTCTGAGTGGACAAAACATTAAGAACACCTGATCTTTCCATGACATAGACTGACCAGGTGAATCCAGGTGAAAGCTATGATCGCTTATTGATGTGTCTTGTTAAATCCACTTCAATCAGTGTATATAAAGGGGAGGAGACGGGTTAAAGAAGGATTTTTAAGCCTTGAAACAATTTAAACATGGATTGTGTATCTGTGTCCATTGGCGACCCGTCATTCAGGGAAGGTGGGGCAGAGCCTCACATTTTTTTTGGGGGGGTTGCCTGTTTTGCATGTTGTTTTGGCATTAATACATGTCACATATCAGTTTGCAAACAATATAGAAAATATAAAAAATAATTCATTGAGTTAATAAAGCTGCATACAATCAGGTTCTCTTTTTTTGCTTTCTTGAGTAAGGCAGCTCCAAAATGCAGGTGTTTCAGCCGAGCTCAGTGCTTTCTGTGGTGGTGGGGAAGCTAGCGGGAAAATACAGAGCGTAGGGCTTAGTAATGTTCTCTAGTTGCTCTGTGATTGGCTCAGTGTTCTGTCACTCATGGGGACACAACGTCACCGCCAAATCTAAGGGTAGAGATCGAAAATTCAAGCCCCTTGGGTGCTGCCATAGAGTTACATTAGAAGTGCCCATCCAAGAAGGCTCAAGGTCATTGGCCACAGATAAAATAACGTCAAATCACGTGATATCTACAGTAGCTTTGATTGGACTGATCATGTCAACATCTTACTTTCAAAATCTTAGCTAGCAAGCTGGACACGCAGTCATCGTCATGAATCAAGTCGACAATCTACTGGCAAATCTTTTTTAGTCCTTGTCATATAAAAATAAATAATGAAGAGAAATTATAGATAAAACGTATCGTTGCTCGTCGGCCATTGAACAAAAACATTACACAACAAGTTGGAAATCGCAAATTCAACAATGGAAGGAATCAGTGACTAACTGCAAGCATTGTAAAGCAACCACGAGTCTGCTATTCAATGGAATGGCTGTGTGGTCCCAAGTCTGGGTTTAAGGGTCTCTTTTCCAAGCTTAAAATTATAAACATTCAGCACTGGCCATGCTCTCAATTCAGCATGATTTCTGCCACGGTCAAAACAACTGTTAACTCGGAACTGGGAAATCTGACTTCATTGAGTTCAACACAACTGGGAACTCTGGGGGGAAAAAACGAGCTCCGACTTGGAAAATTACGTTTTGAACGGTCATCCAACTCGGAATTGTAAATCGGGAACTCAGGGCCTCTTTCTAGAGCTACGACTTGAAGATCACTGACGTCATCACGATTGACCTAGTTTTTTTCAGAGTTCCCAGTTCTCTTGAAAGCACCATAAATCCAGAGAATGATAGAATATGATGACAAAGTTTGATGACAAAGTTTGCCTACGAAGGCCCGCCGCATCACCTTCCTGTTCAAGTGGGCACAGCCCAACAAGGTCTAATAATGTCTTCTCTGCTGCTGCATAAATGATGTAATATGCCAGGGAGATGTGTATACTGTAGCTAAGAAAGTAATACTAAGTGTATGTTGTGTAGTAAGCTGTTAGTAGCCCGTGTGCCTCAACCTAATAATTTGGTCCCTCTTCCCCTCAGAATTTCCCCTGCTGTTCTGACTTGGTGGTGCACATGTAGCCTATAACCAGTTTTAGAGAAATGTCATCATCAAATATTGTAAGAGCTTTCATTGTCTGCTTATATGCCCCCTTTATTTATCCTACGGTTCTGACTTGGTGTACAGGGAGAACACTGTAAGAATGGCCCATGTTCTGAATTCTGTCGCTGAACATTTCAAAAGTAGTTATATATATACAAACAGTTATATTGACTAGGCCCGTCTTAGCTCGCTCATTAAGGTCTTAATCGAAATTACGGATTGCCTCTTATCCGCTTCCCTTATGCCGTAGTTTGTACATCTCAGTTGTCAGTAGAAACCACATCTGTTTAAGTAATCAGCAATATCAGCTACCTAACACATAACGCTAACCCCTCATTGGCTGAACTATAGATCTAACACATAACCCTAACCCCTCATTGGCTGAACTATAGATCTAACACATAACCCTAACCCCTCATTGGCTGGCCTATAGATCTAACACATAACCCTAACCCCTCATTGGCTGAACTATAGATCTAACACATAACCCTAACCCCTCATTGGCTGGCCTATAGATCTAACACATAACCCTAACCCCTCATTGGCTGGCCTATAGATCTAACACATAACCCTAACCCCTCATTGGCTGAACTATAGATCTAACACATAACGCTAACCCCTCATTGGCTGGCCTATAGACCTAACACCTAACCCTAACCCCTCATTGGCTGAACTATAGATCTAACACATAACCCTAACCCCTCATTGGCTGGCCTATAGATCTAACACATAACCCTAACCCCTCATTGGCTGAACTATAGATCTAACACATAACCCTAACCCCTCATTGGCTGGCCTATAGATCTAACACATAACCCTAACCCCTCATTGGCTGGCCTATAGATCTAACACATAACCCTAACCCCTCATTGGCTGAACTATAGATCTAACACATAACCCTAACCCCTCATTGGCTGAACTATAGATCTAACACATAACGCTAACCCCTCATTGGCTGAACTATAGATCTAACACATAACGCTAACCCCTCATTGGCTGAACTATAGATCTAACACATAACCCTAACCCCTCATTGGCTGAACTATAGATCTAACACATAACCCTAACCCCTCATTGGCTGAACTATAGACCTAACACATAACCCTAACCCCTCATTGGCTGAACTATAGATCTAACACATAACCCTAACCCCTCATTGGCTGAACTATAGACCTAACACATAACCCTAACCCCTCATTGGCTGAACTATAGATCTAACACATAACCCTAACCCCTCATTGGCTGAACTATAGATCTAACACATAACCCTAACCCCTCATTGGCTGAACTATAGATCTAACACATAACCCTAACCCCTCATTGGCTGAACTATAGATCTAACACATAACCCTAACCCCTCATTGGCTGGCCTATAGACCTAACCCTAACCCCTCATTGGCTGAACTATAGACCTAACACATAACCCTAACCCCTCATTGGCTGAACTATAGACCTAACACATAACCCTAACCCCTCATTGGCTGAACAATAGACCTAACCCTAACCCCTCATTGGCTGAACTATAGACCTAACACATAACGCTAACCCCTCATTGGCTGGCCTATAGACCTAACACATAACCATAACCCTTCATTGGTTGAACTATAGACCTAACCCTAACTCCTCATTGGCTGAACTATAGATCTAACACCTAACCCCTCATTGGCTGAATTATAGACTATTTAATACGGTCAGGACAGATATGCTACATTATAAGCGGGTTATTTTCTGGGATACACCAGGCCTATTCTCCAGGACCTTAGTGGTGAGGATCTGAAATGAATGGCTTCATGTAACAGACCTCATCCATAGTGACGGTGCACCAGAGACCGGCAGAACCAAAATAGAAGTATGAATCAACAACAACAGACGTTCCAACCGCGGGAGCACCGGTGTGGCAGGACGTGGCCTGACGGACCACCACAGTGGGGCGGGACATTGCCTGACGGAGCACTGCAGTGGGGCGGGACGTTGCCTGACAGAGCACCGCAGTGGCAGGGCGTTGCCTGACATCACGAGTACAGGACTGTGATGTTTGAGAGAGGAAGAGAGAGAGAGAGAGGAAGAGAGATAGAGAGTGTTTGTGTCAGTCTCTCTCTCTCTTCTCTCTCCATCCCTCTTGCTCTCTTTTTCTCTCCTCTCTCTCAATTGATTTTAAGGGCTTTATTGTCAGGGGAGAGAAAGCAAGTGAAATAGATAATAAATTAAAGTGAAATAAACAATAAAAAATGAACTCACAGAAGTTCCAAAAGAATAGAGACATTTCAAATGTCATATTATGTATATATACAGTGTTGTAGTGATGTGCAAATAGTTAAAGTATAAAAGGGAAAATTAATAAACATAAATATGGGTTGTATTTACAATGGTGTTTGTTCTTCACTGGTTGCCCTTTTCTTGTGACAACAGGTCACAAAAGCCCATCTGTAAATAGCCCATCCAACTACCTCATCCCCATATTGTTATTTATTTTTTTGCTTCTTTGCACCCCAGTATCTCTACTTTCACATTCATCTTCTGCACATCTATCACTCCAGTGTTTAATTGCTAAATTGTAATTATTTCGCCACTACGGCCTATTTATTGCCTCACCCCCGTTATCCTATCTCATTTGCACACACTGTATATAGACTTTTCTACTGTATTATTGACTGTACGTTTGTTTATTCCATGTGTAACTCTGTGTGTTGTTTGTGTCGACACTGCTTTGCTTTATCTTGGCCAGGTCGCAGTTGTAAATGAGAACTTGTTCTCAACTGGCCTGGTTAAATAAACCTAGTTAAATAAAAAATCTTGCTGCTGTGATGGCACACTGTGGTTTTTCACCCAATAATTTGTTTTCTAATTATTTGTGGGTCTGTGTAATCTGAGAGAAATATGTGTCTCTAATATGGTCATACATTTGGCAGGAGGTTAGGAAGTGCAGCTCAGTTTCCACCTCATTTGCAGTGTTGCACATAGCCTGTCTTCTCTTGAGAGCCAGGTCTGCCTACGGCGGCCTTTCTCAATAGCAAGGCTATGCTCACTGAGTCTATACATAGTCAAAGCTTTTCTTAAGTTTGGGTCAGTCACAGTGGTCATGTATTCTGCCACTGTGTACTCTCTGTTTAGGGACAAATAGCATTCTAGTTTGCTCAGTTTTTTTGTTAATTCTTTCCAATGTGTCAAGTAATTATCTTTTTGTTTTCTCATGATTTGGTTGGGTCTAATTGTGAATCGCTTCCTTTTAGGTGGTTGTAGAATTTAACGTCTCTTTTTTGGATTTGAATCATTAGTGGATATCGGCCTAATTCTGCTCTGCATTATTTGGTGTTTTACGTTGTACTTCCCTCTCTCTCCCTCCACTCCCCCCTCTCTCTCTCTTTCCTTCTCTCTCTCTCTCTTTCCTTCTCTCTTTCCTTCTCTCTCTCTCTCTCTCTCTCTCTCTCTCTCTGTCTCTCTCTCTCTCTCTGTCTCTCTCTCTCTCTCTCTCTCTCTCTCTCTCTCTCTCTCTCTCTGTCTCTCT
>NC_092096.1:72473029-72478029 GCF_045679555.1 Salvelinus alpinus
TGTTGTTAAATAAATATGAAATCATGTAGATACATTTTAAATATGTGAATGTTAAATAAATATTAAATAATGTAGATACATTTTAAATATATGAATGTTATATAAATATTATAAATAAATGCTAAATAAATGTTAAAAACATTTTGAATAAATTGTAAATATTGAATAACTGTTATAAATAAATGATGTAAATGTGAATTAAATACATATTAATAATAAGGGCTTAAAAATAAAGGTGTCATTGTACGCTGATGATTCATGTTTTCTTTTAAATCCACAATCTGAATGTCACGTTCGTCGTAACATTGAAGAGAGGCGCAGCGTGAAATGAATACGTAATAAACGAAGACGAAGAACACTTGACAAACTATAAATGAGCTCCATTTTAAATAAATGAAATAAATAAATGAGCTCCATTTTAAATAAATGAAATAAATAAATGAGCTCCATTTTAAATAAATGAAATAAATAAATGAGCTCCATTTTAAATAAATGAATTAAATAAATTAGCTACATTTTAAATAAATGATTTAAATAAATGAGCTACATTTTAAATAAATGAATTAAATAAATGAGCTACATTTTAAATAAATGAATTAAATAAATGAGCTACATTTTAAATAAATGATGAAGTAAATGAATTAAATAAATGAGCTACATTTTAAATAAATGAAATCAATAAATGAGCTACATTTTAAATAAATGAATTAAATAAATGAGCTACATTTTAAATAAATGAATTAAATAAATGAGCTACATTTTAAATAAATGAATTAAATAAATGAGCTACATTTTAAATAAATGATTTAAATAAATTAGCTACATTTTAAATAAATGAATTAAATAAATGAGCTACATTTTAAATAAATGAATTAAATAAATGAGCTACATTTTAAATAAATGATGAAGTAAATGAATTAAATAAATGAGCTACATTTTAAATAAATGAAATCAATAAATGAGCTACATTTTAAATAAATGAATTAAATAAATGAGCTACATTTTAAATAAATGAATTAAATAAATGAGCTACATTTTAAATAAATGATGAAGTAAATGAAATAAATAAATGAGCTCCATTTTGAATAAATGACATAAATAACTGATGAAGTAAATGAATTAACGATTGTTGTTGCAGCACCACCTGAAGAAGATGCAGGGACGCCGCCTGGACTTTGACTATAAGAAGAAACGTCACGGTAAAGGAGGTTATTATTATCGTCATGATGATGATTATTATTACTATTCTGACTTGTTATATGCTGTGATTGTAGGTAAAGGAGTTCTGGAGGAGGAGATCAGACAGGCGCTGGAGAAGTTCGATGAGTCCAAAGAAGTGGCAGAGCAGAGCATGTTCAACCTGCTGGAGAGTGATGTAAGGACTATGTCTCTGTCTCTCACTCTCTGTCTCTCTGTCTCTCTCTCTCTTGTTTGTCTGTCTGTCTCTCTCTCTCTCTGTCCTGTCTGTCTGTCTGTCTGTCTCTCTCCTGTCTGTCTCTCTGTCTGTCTCTCTCGCTGTTGTAACTTTAATGTGTTACAGAGTTAATGTTTAAGTTAATTCATTGAGCTGTATCTAAAGATATTTCTTTACAGTTATTTACATATGTAATTGTATTGGTTAGTATTGAATTACGCTTTTGACTGCAAGTTCCAGAATGCCTTGCGACAGGAAGTAGAGAGGGAACGCGCTAGTTAAGTGCAATTAACAGGTGATTACGTTTGGCTCCTTTGCGCTAGCATCTTAGCATTGCTTTGTAGAATCTAAAGTTGTTAAATGTAACGTGATCAAGAATTATTACTAAAAGAAGCTTTCATATCAAACCCGACGTCCCGAGTCATTACTTTGAAGATAGTTATTCTATATTTTGGTGCCGAAACCCGGGAATATGAGCTGCGACGAAGAAGCGGCTGAAATGGCTGAGGAAGAACGTCGGAATGAAACCGAAAGAATGAGACGAAAGCGGGGTACCATTCGAGGTGCCACAACACGGATTTTGAATCAGATTGACGTGGAAATATCCCAGTCAAATCCGGATACCTATCACTTGAGTACATTGTTGGAATTGCTGTCAGCTAAGGAGAACAGTTTGTTTGAACTTGATCGTGGAATTGAACAGTTAACCCCATTGGACGGATTGGAGGCAGAGATTGCATGCACGGAGGATTACAAAGAGCGCGTTATCATGCTGAAGAGCCGTGCACAACGAGTCATAAAGAAAAACCAGGATCTCAGTCCACTACCAGCACGGGTGAGTGACGCTAACTCAAACAGATCACAGAGACAATCAGTAAGGCTACCAAAGTTGATTATTGAGAAATTCTATGGAGATGTCAGTATGAGACTGCTATTCACAACAATGATTCACTGTGTAATAAAGAGAAGTTTACCTATCTGAAAACATATCTCACTGGACCAGCTGCAAAGGCAGTAGCAGGACTGATGTTAACAGACAGTAACTATGATGATGCAATCGCTCTACTCAAGAGCAGATTTGGAAGGAAAGATCTTGTGATTAGTGCTCATATGTCAAAGCTGCTGAATCTCACTCCTGTGAAGAAATCCTCTGATCTAAATGCATTGAGGCAGCTATATGATGAATGTGAAATTCAGATTAGGAGCCTGGAATCACTGGGTGTTGTGTCAGAAACCTATGGAAGCCTACTATGCCCAATCTTACTGCAGATGATTCCAGAGGACATAGCTCTTGACTATAGTCGTCAGAGGGGAGTAGATGATGAATGGAAAGTGTCTGAGATTGTCAGTTTCCTACAGAAGGAGGTTCAGAGCAGGGAGAGAGCGCTACAAATGACAAGATCATGCAACCAACAGAAAGAGAGCAAACCATGGAACAAGTCATGCTTCTCCAATGAAATGAAAACAAAAAGACCCAACATGCCCTCTGCTGCAGCACTGCATACAGCCAGCCAGAAGGAACAAAACTGTCTATTCTGTGACAGTGCAGACCACAAATCAGAAAACTGCCCTGACCACAATATTGCTACACGCAAAGAGAAACTGAAGAAAATGGGAAGATGCTTTGTATGTTTAGGACAGAAACAAAATTCTGTAAAGTCAACGATGTGTCATGTGCAACATGTGGAAGCAGACATCACATTGCTGTGTGTACCGGTAAGAGGAGTGAGGTGCAACCCCCTACTGTTTCTGCAGATGCTGTTGTTTCCTCAGTTATTCCCCATTCAGTGAAGATGAAACCAGACGGACAGAACACTGTGTTGCTACAAACGGCAAAGGCATGGGTAGAAGGCCCATCGGGCAGGAAGATAGCTCGTTGCTTACTAGATGGAGGCAGTCAGAGAAGCTTCATACATGAAAACCTTGTGAAGGGCTTGAAGCTACCAGTAATCAGACAAGAGGCACTCACTCTTCACACGTTTGGCTCCTCTGCCCCAGCAACGTCCCAACGCAACACAGTGAAAGTCATCTTGGAGAATGTCTGGGACAAACAGCAGAGAATAGAGATAGAGGCAATTGAAACCCCACAAGTGTGCACAGCTGTGATGAAGGTTCCTGGTGAACAGATTCGACATGAGCTCAATAGAAAGGGACTGCAGCTCGCAGACTTTCCAGGAGATGACAATGATCCTGAACTCTCTGTCCTGATAGGAGCAGACTACTACTGGCAGATAGTATCAGGCAGAGTGGAGCGACTGACGGAGACGCTGGTTGCTTTAGAGAGCACCTTTGGATGGTCGGTGCAGGGACCCGTGTCCATGTCAAGTGTCGCCGAGGCAACTTGCATGTTCATCCCACTTGATGAAGACACACTAGTCTCCAAACAACTGCATGCATTCTGGGAGCTTGAGTCTCTGGGTATTATAAGCGAGAAAACACAGAACCCAGAGGAAACCGAGGCTCTACAGAGGTTCGAGGAAACAACCACCTTCAAAGATGGGCGATACCACGTGGAGTTGCCATGGAAACGAGAAATGCCAGAACTCAAAGACAACTATAGAATCGCCAAGAAACGGTTTGAAGGTCTGAAGAAAAGACTGAAGAAGGATGTGACGTTGTACAGCAGATACAATGAAGTGGTAGAGGACTACTTACAACAGGATATGGCAGAGGACGTGCCCAAGGACAATGCATCAAGTGCAGACAACGTAAAATACTACTTACCTCACCATGCAGTACTCCGAGAAGATAAGGTGACAACAAAACTGAGAGTGGTGTTTGATGCCTCGTCCCATGAAGATGGCTGTCCATCCCTCAATGACTGTCTACTCACAGGACCGAACCTGAATCAGGATCTGCTCAGCGTTCTGATAAAGTTCAGACTACATGAGATCGCATTCATGGCAGACATCAAGAAAGCTTTCCTGCAGATATCCCTAGCAGAGAGAGACAGAGACGCCGTGAGATTTCTATGGCTCACAGGCCCACCAAGGGGAGAAAATGAAGAGGAGCTGCGTGTGCTGAGGATGAAAAGAGTGGTATTTGGAGCTTCCCCAAGTCCATTTTTGCTGGCAGCTACAATCAGGAAGCACCTGAAACAATATGAAACAGAACAACCAGAAGTTGTAGAGATACTGAGAGAGTCACTCTATGTAGATGATTTCATTGCAAGTTCACGCAATGTTGAAGAGGCTTACCTTGTGACAACAACTGCAAAGCGAATGTTGTCGATTGCAGGCATGGACCTCTGCAAATGGATGACCAACTCTCCTGAATTGAAAACAAAATGGGAGGAGAGTACGACAACTGACCACCCGTTGACGCTAGAAACACAAGAATTAGTGTTGAAGGTTTTAGGTTTAGTATGGAGACCGGAAACAGATGACTTTGTGTTTGACCTCAGGCCGCTACTGAGCATTCTAAAGCAAAAGGAAAACACAAAGAGAAGTGTTCTGCAGTCGTCTGCACGTATCTTCGACCCTCTTGGTTTCCTGACACCCTTCACCATCAGGATCAAGTGCATGTTCCAGGAAATGTGGGAGAGGGGACTCAGCTGGGACGAAGAATTACCACCTGATCTGACACG